>NC_143583.1:35835586-36073086 GCF_048544385.1 Mastigoproctus giganteus | reverse complement strand
GTTGAATTATACGGGCAGTGAGTGGAAACCCCGTTACCTTTGGAGTATATCCAGGTTGAACTTTAACAGTATAAGGCTCTTGAATCGCAATAATATCAATAGCATTTTGCTCAGCAGACACTCGAATTTCGTCAGATACTGCTCTAGAACGCTGACCGTTAATCTGCATAATCCTAATACCAGCAAGCAGAGACGCAGGAGAATCAGCAAGAACATCATTATCTCCAATAACAGCTCCTTCTCCGGGAATAAAACTTGTATTATAACTCTTATTCATTGGCGGTCCTTAATCGTGCCGTCTGTAATGCCCGTAAGTACTCGGCACATGTGCCGTCCCTAACAGAGTGCTGGTATTCCTTCCTACGTCTCTTACAGTTAATAGAACTAGGTGGCTCTTCCTTAAATGGACACTCATTAAATACGCGCCCACTTCGAGCACAATGTCCACAAGACGGGGACTCATGCGAACAATATTGGGTAGTATGTCCATACCCAAGACACAGATAACATTTAGTGACTATCGTATAAGGACGGTGCTTATGAGAACTCCAAGTCAAAAACAACCTGTCCAGGGAGGACACATATTCATAAATTTTAGGCGAGAAGCTAACAACCCAATGAACTAGCGATGACCACCTCGCCTGAGTAGTAAAACGAAAAACAGTTTGTTGCTTCACTTCTTCCAATGTGAAACCGTAATCTATCAAGTTCTTGTTATAGAGATTATCCACAATATCGTCCTTTGAAAGATCCCGTGGGACATCATAAATTATGACTGATGGATTACCTTTACGAGGAACGCCAGTGATCATTCCAGCTTCGGAAAACGCCGCCGTAGAAGTTAAGCAGTATAAATCTGATTTCGTAGCTGTTTCCACAACTACTCCTGGATTGCGAACAAGTCGTAAAGATTTCACTTTTACATTCTTCAAATCATTTTTAAGAGTTATAGGAACTACATTTTTCACATCAGAACTTGTTTTCAGGTCACTGGTATCTGAAGCTCTAATTATTAGATGATTTAATAAGATCACTAGAAGAAACACCCTTCTCAATAGTACCCCTCACAGTATCAGCATAGGTACGCACAGGCTCTTGTGTATGTAACCTATCCGTCAGAAACTCATCGGTATCTACATCTGACTTTGGTATGTTCTTCCCTTCATCCTGTTCAATGTGTTTATCAGAGACCACAGATAAAGTTTGTATCACTGTTTGTAGCAATTGGGCTCTTTTATCAATTTCCTCATTAATGGCTTTTAATCTCTCATTTTCTATCAATAGTGCAGTTGTTACAGTCTCCAAATTACACCATTTGTCCATAATGCCCATTTGCCCATTTTTTTTAATCACCTTATTAGCCTCTCCGAAAAGAAAACTTGTGATATCTTTTGGCATTTTAGAAATGACCGCATATACAGAGGACGCATCTTGAATATTATCACACTCATCAGTTATTGTACTCGCATAATTTTCGCATTCATCAGTCATTGTACTTGAATCAGTATTCAAAATAGGGGTGTTAATAGACCCAGTCCCCTCCACTTCAATTAACTGACCACCTGTGCTCTGCCCTCGTACTAACTGAGCCGCGGGTCTTAACTGCTCGTGACCAATACTTTTAGAAAAAACAAACTGAAATAACCTTCGTATATCGGCATGAGATTGAGGAATTTTAGGTGGGAGAAGTATCCTCTCCTTCCCCACTGGATCTGTCTAAAATCGTTTACCGTTACGAATTCTATCTTCCATAATTCTTTGATATCAAAAACTCACAAATAGATTAATATTAGTAGTATTAAATAAGCAACTTCCAAATATATTAGTAAAAAGAACTACAGTATTTCAATAATTCCAACTTCTAAATCCTGTGTTCTTGAACTGTTCCTTTTAGGTTCAAAGCAACAATATTATTTGTACTTACAGTAACTTTCTTGATCTATTAGCAAAAAAAAAAAAAAAACAAAAAAACAACCTGATTTACGTTTTCCGCCAAATTACGTGTCCTCCGACGACGAGGATCGTTCCCACGTGGCAACCATATTGGCTCTGCCGATGTGGTAAACCACACACACTTCACCCAATAGCAATATCACAAAAGCTAAGTAATATTTCACCTTGAAACTATTAATAACACCTAAAGAAACTGTTCCACGGTTAAATCACACAAAATAACAACCCGTTTAATCTGTACTTCGGGAGTCCAATCACCCTTAATTTCTCTTTCTTCGTCTTTATTCTTATTCGCTACCGTCACTCCTCTTCGTCTTGGGAACTCTCTGTATGGACAAGCCCTCCTTCTGCAGAAATATCCGAAGGATATTTCTGCAGAAGCTCCGAAAACATATTTATCAGAAATATGTTTTCGGAGCTGCCTCCATCGGTTGCTTTACTTAATCTCTTTTAATCCCTTTTTCTACGGTATTCGCCCGACCTAGCCACCCTACAGTTTTCAACGGCGTCGCAAGGTCAATTTACAACCGCATCACTTTGAATGTACCGAAGCTTAAGGTGTCTTCCATTACCAGAGTAACGGCTGATTTTCTCCATTGATAAATTGATTTTGCAACGCCGATGAAAGCTGAAGGGCGGTTAGGTTGGGCGAATAGCGTAGAAAAAAGGGATTAATTGATTAAAAGAGAGTAAGTAAAGCAACCGATGGAGGCAGCTCCGAAAACAACACGGGTATTTCTGCGAAAGGATGGATTGTCCATAGAGAGAGTTCCCAAGACGAAGAGGAGAGACTTTAACGAATAAGAATAAAGATGAAGAAAGGGAAATTAATGGTGATTGGTCCAGGAAAGGGGGGGAGAAGGATGAAAAAAAAGGAGACACACTGAGAGAGAAAGTAGACAGATTTTTGGAGGTGGGTAGAGATTTTTGGAACAGGGAGAGAAAACAGGGCAGGCATAGTTAGTTAGTTATTTGATTTTTAGGAGCATTAGCAACTAAGGCCATATTGCTCCGGGATATGCGGTGGTCATTCCCCAACCTTTCCGCATCCTTCGTATTTAGTGGTGACGGGCTCGAACCCCGGTCTAATCAAGAAGCGTGTGCTACGCACTGCTGCTCCTTCCCACCTGGCCACGGAGGCGCCTGGCCGGCACAATTCAGTGGGTAATCTATAAAGGTAAAGTGATGGGAAAGGTTAAGGAAGAAAGGTTAAGGAAGAAAAAGTGTTACGAGAAGTGAAGATAGTTGCTAGAAAGTCTAAATCAATGGCCAGGTCAGTGTTCCAGAAGCAAAACCCTTGTATTTTGGAGAGAACCAGCAAAGAACGCAGTCCAAGTGCGACTCCAGAGATGTACGACTGCTGGACCAATAAGCCAGACCAAGGAAGACGACTGCTCGAAAGAAATCAGGATCCAGAAACCCTATGAAGGCAGTGGGAAGAAAAGTAAAGAGAAAGGCAGAGAAAGTAAGTCCAGGAATTTTGATTATGTTGATTGGTAGGCAATGAATAGGACTGATAGGTCGAGCTGAATGCTTTATTTTAAAAAGGGGAACAGTGGTAGAGAGAGAGAGAGAGAGAGAGAGAGAGAGAGAGAGAGAGAGAGAGAGAGAGAGAGAGAGAGAGAGTTATCTAGCTGATCAATGTAAAAGCATATGTGGAGTAATGTATTAGATGTTATTGTCAATTAACAATGAGATAGTGCTCTGAGTAGGGCAACCAGTTTGTTCATAACCCACTGAGAAATGCCAACGGCCAGAGAAGGTTGTATGCCCAATTTGTTGTTCATCTGTATGAAGAGAGAGAGAGAGAGAGAGAGAGAGAGAGAGAGAGAGAGGGAATATAATATAATTATATATATATTAGACAGTATTTGCAAATATACGTTTAGATTGTAAATAACTTCGGAATATTGAATGTGAGAATAAAAAAGGGATAAATTCCCACAATTGGCGAGCCAGCCAGGGGTCTTATCCATATGTACAAATTTGTATTACTGTGAAGGAGCATGAATCGAACGATGGTAGATGCTATTGAATTTACTATTTTGCATTGCTCATATGTTTTACATGGTTATAAGTGCGTGGGAAAGAAAGAAGTGTAAATCATCAGTGCTGGCACTAATGATCTGCGACCCCCTTTTCAAGAGTGTGATCATGAAACTGTTCCACAGAAGAAAGAAGTCGGAAAAGCCATCAGAGATGGCTTTTTCGTTCACTACAGGTGTGAAGGGCGCTGTGTTTTTTCATAAAATGATTGTAAAGATTTGGGAAACGGGACTGTGGCCATCAGATTGGAAGAAATCAATTTTCATCCCCTTACCAAAAAAAAAGGAGATCTGAAAACTTGCTCAAATTACAGGAATTTTAGCCTAATTTCTCACGCTAGCAAGATCCTTCTTAAAATCATATTAAACAGAATCTCAAGAAAACTTTAAGAAGAAATGCCACAAGAGTGAGCAGTTTTCAGAAGGGGTAGAAGAACCACAGCTCAGATCTTAAGTCTACGACGCATTATTGAAAAATCAAAGAATTCAATGTTCCAGTCGTTTTCTGTTTTCCAGATTATGCAGAAGCATTTGATTGTGTTCAACATGAGAAACTATGGGAAACGATGACTATTATGGGTTTCCCAATTCACATAATTCAGCTGATTAAGGTACTGTACCAGGAACAGGAAGGATGGGAAGCACGGGCTTTTTCACAATATGTAACTGTGTCAGGCAGGGCTGTATTTTGTCACCTCACATTTCTAATTTTTATGGTGAAGATATCATGCGTGAAGCTTTGGAAGATTTAGAGACTGGCATCAAAATTGGAGAACTGAAGATAAACAACCTTTTATGCAGATGATACTGTGCTAATTTGTAATTCTAAGGTTCATCTTAAAGAAACTCTGAGGAGAGTATGTGAAGCACGTAAGAAAAAAGGATTGTTTCTGAATGTGTGTAAAACTATAATTATGGTGATTGGTGATAATCTCGGTTCCAGTAAAGTGAAGATTAATGAGCAATATATCGAAGAAATTGAACAATTCGATTACTTAGGGTCCAGAATAAATAAAAATAGTGACTGCTCAAACGATGTAAAGAGACAACTGGCAATTGCTAAAATGTTGGTCGCCGAGCTGATAAAATTATGGAGAGGACATGATCTGCCCCTAAAGACGAAACTGAGAATCATTGATTCTTTAATTTGTCCATTTGCCACTCATGGATGTGAAGGATGGAATCTGAAAAGAGTTGACAGGAAGAAAATTGAGGCATTTGCAATGTGGTGTTAAATGAAAATATTGCGTACTGTTTACTTGGATCGAAATACAAATAAGTGGGTATTGAATAAAATTGTCAGGCCTAAAATTCTTCTTCAGGTCATCAACAAAAGAAAACTCAGGTTTTTTGGTCATAATGTAAGAAGGGAAAACTTTTTGGTAAAGAATATAATGGAAGGAAAAACCGAGGGGACGAGGTACAGAGGAAGACCTGCAACTAGGTGGAAGGATGGGATCACTGAGCTTCTGGGCATGACACTTTGCGATGCTGCTCGTATAGCACACGATCGATGCAGTTGGGGAATTTGTTGGTGGCCACAACAGCTCCTCAGGGAGTTATGTCACTGGAAAAAGAAGAAGAAAGGAAAGAAGTATATGAGTGCATTATATTTATGTAGAGTAGAGGAGAGCAGTGAGTAATTGTATATTTATGATTAATTTAGTCTTTGTATTTGCAATGATTCTAACAGTGCAATGAACTTTGTTATGTTGACAACAAAAATGTCTCATCATTCAGGAGATATACACATCGCTCTATAGACCGCCACCGCACTTATCCTTGTTGGGGAAAAAATAAAAGAAAACGCTATAATCGAGAATCTTCTGATACTAGGAAAGGTTAATAAAATAAAATGATTAGGCAGCACATAGCTTGTGGGCTTTGAAGAATTTTGAGGTACCAGTTGGTGTTCTGGAAAAATTATAACAACTACCAATTTGGGTTGCAAAGTATAGGGGCATTAGAAAAGATAAAAATTAAGAAAGACCCAGTTCCGACATATTGACAGTTGCGTTGGCCTTTCAGCTTTTGTCTAACAGGATGTCATTTGCGTAAGCAGAGTGTCTCGAAATAAATGACAACTTTTACATACGAGCAGCGCCGTTGTAATCTTCTGGCGATAATTTTAACTAATTTTTTTCTTCAACAATTCGCTTCCCCATATCCAAATAACATACACTCCGATTTTCACAGCTCCAACTATAACCGTTTTGACACTAGGGTCCTCCCGAATAGGGATACTTACACTGGAGTGCAAAATTTAAGGACCAGTCAGGTTTTCACCTGTAGCTTCTCATAGGAGTAGCCTGGATATGGGAAAAGCATACCAAAGGAACCTGGTGAGGTACAGAAATGATGAAGAAAACAACATCGACACAACAACGAAAACAAAACGGTACAGAGGGACTTTATTCAAAAATGGCAACATAGCACTGGCTGCCATGATACAGATGCATCACTGCCAAAGATGGAACAAAGGGAAGAGGTGGTCCTCAGTAGGAGATATAGCTACCCCCAATGTCGATGCAGGCTTTGCACCACCTGTCCATACTTAAAACAATGTTGTTGATGAGTTCTTGCGGTGACATCGTCCATTCCTCTTTCAGCGCCATCTTCAGCTGCTGAACATTTTCTAGTGGATGTGATTGTGCCGCTAGGCATCTCCCCAGACCGTCCCGTATATGTTCGATGGAATGTAGATCGGTGGAACGGGCAGGTAAATCCAAACGACCGATGTCCTCACTTTCTAAAAGCATATCGACAGCTGCAGTGCGATGGGGGTGGGCGTTATCACCCATAAACACGAACTCGGGGCCAAGGGCAAGAGGAACAGATGCACATCGGGAAGGATTACCACAGTATAGTAGGGTGCACTGGTTACAGTACCGCTTTACAGTATCTGGAGTTGTGTACGTCCATCCAAGATAACGCCTCCCCAGACGAAAACACCTCGACCGCCATATCGATTCCTTTCAGTGATGTTTGCGGGGTGATACCGTGTGCCAACCTCTCGCCTGATTAGCTGACGTCCAGAATCGCTGCAGAGGCTGAATCTACTCTCATCAGCAAAGAGTATCTTAAGTAAAGATTTTTTGGTTGTAACGTTCAGAAATAGTGTTGATCCTTAAGTTTTGCACATCAGTATATTTTATAACCACCCGGTACAAGGAGAAGAAAACACTAAGAATAGAATGAAGAGAAATAATTGAATTGTTCGTGATAGCTGTTGGCACCACTTTTGCTATTATTGTTATTGGAGAGCAGAAATCGCTGATCCTCTTAATATGGGCTACACCTTTGTTGGTTCCGTGTGAGCGAGAAAGTCAGCTGTTTCGAATCCTCAGGATTGATGTGAACTCAGAAACCGCAGAGGAAATATCTCGTTAATTGTGATTATTATATTCGGGCCGCCAGGAATTTCTTACATATACCCATTTGTGTTTTTGTGTATTTGTAAAGTGCGTGTCTTTTCTGGTTGATCTGCCTGTTTTGCAAGATGAAAAAACCACAGTTTCTGTAGGAAAAAAACCTTGTTATCTACTCCTGAGACCTACTAACTCAGCCGCTGTGTGAAATAATATCCGGACACCTCTTTCCATGGATGGGGAAACAGTTCCTATGCATGACACACGTTGCAGAACCTGCTATAAATATGCACACTGGGCTTCGAATAGACAATTGCAAAAGTGGGCATGAAGATGACGCATTCAACAGAATTAACCGACTTCCAACGTGGAATGATTGAAGGATGCCACATAAGCAAGCTTTCTGTACTAGAGACGCAGTCACTCTGGGATCCCTAAGTAAGCGGGTAGTGACGTCATGTGCAAATGAAAAAAGAATGGGACTGAATCTATCAAAAAAAAAAAAAGCTGCTTGGCAAACCCCGAAAAACTGTGCACCAAATCGTAATTTGCCGTTGTCTCAAGTCACACAAATCCTCTGTGACAGTATTGGGATTAATGTCAGCGCTAGCACAATAGCAATGACACTCCATTGATATGGGTTACAATTGTCGTGCAGCTGTTCACAACCCATTGAGCACGTCAACAAATGCTAGACGCCGATTAAAATGGTGTGCGGAGCGCGAAACCTGGACTGTAGAGCAGTTGAAAACAGTCCTATGGACAGACGAGTCGAGGCTCGCGCTCTACCAGTTTGAAGGTCGTTCTTGTGTGTGGCGAATGCCAGGGGAAGAGTTCCTTCCTGATTGTATCCTCCGAACAATGCAGTTCGGAGGGGTCCGTGTTATGGTATGGGTCTCCTTTCGAAGTTTGGCTTGGGCCCATTAGTCGTTATTGCAAAAAAATTAATGCAGTGTAATACCAGGACAGCCAGGACAATTATGCACTTCCAACATTAACATCGGGGGAAGACCTATACCTGTATCGGCAAGACAAAGCGCAACGCCATACTGCTCGGGTCTTAACAGAGTGGTTTGAGGACATGGGTGTGGAAAAGTTGGATTGGCCCGAGTTCTGCTATGACCTCCTGAGCATAATTGGGATGTACTGGATCGGCGGGTACGTGCACGTTGATATCGCCCATCGAGAACAAAGCCGAACATGTGACTGCGTTAAAGGCCGAGTAGAGGAACATATCAGCTGACATTGATAAAAGTCTGCGCGGTAGCACAGTGGTATCGTCACCGTCATCCCCACACTGGGTGGAAAAGGACCGGGTTCGAATCCCGTCGATGACGCGAGGAACTTCAATGTGTCGGTCTCAGGCGTAGATAACAAAGTTTTCCCCCAGAAACTGGATTTTTTTTTTTGTCTAAAGGCAGGTGTCCGATATTAATGGTAGGGCAGTGAGTATCTGTATAGAGAGAACGAATTCTAAAAAGAAAAAAAGAAAAAGAAAAGAGGAGAAGAACGTTCACCAAATCCTAATCATGAATCTTTTGGCCAGAATTACAGAAGTAAGGGTTCCAGGGTGATTCCTTGTAAAAGTAGATTTTTATGCACGTAAATTCCTCCACGACACGAAAACCTCGTGTCGTGGAGATGGTTGCAGCAAAATTTCTGTCCAGTATTTTCTCAAATTTAAACCATGTATAGATCTTGGAACATACAAAGTACACTGCACTTACACATTTCTTGGAACTAAAGCATACAAAGGAGCTTCGTCCATCCAAGATATTCTAAACCAAAGAATTAAATGTTTGCGGTTATATTCAAAGACATCACAAAAACGCAGCAAATGCACGAAAAAGGAAAGACTAACCCTAATTAGAAGTGAGAAATGCCATCGAATTTGTGGTGGCAATTAATTTTCTTGAACCGAATTCGTGAGGAAGCACCTCGTGATTAATGTAAATTCGTATTGTGTTTATTAATTTCAAACAAATTAATTCTGATAATTTCCATTACAGGTTTGAGCGCGACCATGTTAAGATTAAAGAAAACCTGAGCCATTTCGGGAATCTCTTGTTAGAGTAGCATAAAAAGTTGGGACATCGAGAAAATTGCAGATTTAGGTTTGGAATTTCGGCCTCGAACACGCTTGTCAAATTTCGTTTTTAAAAGGATATCCTTGCTAAGAAAGGAACATTGTTAGAATGATTTAGATCGAATAAATAGATTGATTATTTAATAATTATTTAAGCGGACGGAGGTTTAATGCGAGACAAACACTACATAAAAGGAAAAGATTCATTAATTACCATTTATATATTAATTTATTATTTATTAATTATTATATATAATAATGTAATTCTAATGAGTAATATATTTTTACTATTTTAATTATATTATTTCTAATATTGAGTGACCTGTCTCGCCACCTGGTAGTGCAGTCGGACACTACAGAGAAATGAAAGATAATGCACTCGTTTTTCGGAACATCCATCTTTTGCAAAACCCTCGAATATTAATTTTATATATTTATGTTTAGATGTTCGGGTTTAATTAATTAATTATTAAATTAATTAAAGATTTTGAGGATTTCGGTTATTAAAGTTTATGAATTGCGTATGAATAGAAAACATAAATACATTTTCTTTTATAAATAGAAACGTTTTTCACTTTTCTGATTACTGCTGGGCAGTCCCTCTTTTGAATCTCAATTAAGCAATCCAGAAGAAAAGCCACAGTTCTTTTGCTTTTAAAATTAGGTTATTCTTTTTACGCCGAAAGGAAATCTCATTGGATTTTTTTCTTTTTATGATCTTTTTCTTGGAAATTACAGTGGAATTTGAAGGTAATGTTGATTATCCCAATTCATTTACGCAGTCTTCGGTCCGCGGTTCTGCCCAAGCTGGCCATTTTGTTATTTCGGCAACCCGTAGCCGTAGTAGACGCTACCGTGCCCGATAAGACGCGAATTCAGTAATTTACTGACTGGTCACGGGGCCTTTAAAGCCAAGCTGACAGCGCTGGGGATTGATGTGGATCCGAGCTGTGCCAGTGGGGAGCTTGAGTGCTGGGAGCACCTTATGTACGATTGCACCCATTATGAGGACCTCAGGTGCAGACTGATCACTGCAATACACTACCCCCCAAGAACTTGGAATCATATCTATTGGACTCACTAGAGGAATCATCATCATCATCAGCCATTTTCAATCCACTGCAGGATGAAGGCCTCTCCAGCAACTTTCCAGTTCCTTCTGTTTTGAGCACTGGCCGTCCATTTACTACTCAAAAACTCATGAATTTCATCTATCCACCTCCGCCTTTGTCTTCCAGGTTTTCTTCTAGCTCCTCTTGGGTACCATTCTGTTATTTTCTTAGTCCATCTGTCATCATGCCTTCGAGCTATGTGTCCTGCCCAAGACCATTTTAGTTCTTTAGTTTTGATAAGAATGTCCTTTACTTGAGTTTGCTGCCTAATCCATGTGTTTCTCTTCTTATCTAACAGTCTGATTCCCAATATAATTCGTTCCATTCTTCGCTGTGTAGTTCTTAGCTTCTCTTCCATTCTTTTGGTGAGTGCCCAAGTTTCACTTCCATAAGTCATGGGGGGGAGTATACATTGATTCATTATTTTACGTTTCAGACAAACTGGGATATTGCTCTTCAGTATGTGACTATATTTCCTGAATGCTATCCATCCAAAATTTATTCTTCTCTTGACTTCCAGCCATTTATCATTATTACAGCTAATAACTTGTCCCAGATAAGTATATGACTCCACCTTTTCAATTACTGCTCCTTCAATCATTATTTCCCTTTCCGTGGCATACTTGTTCATCATTACTTTTGTTTTAGCCATATTCATCTTTAGTCCAAAATCCTTACTAACTGTGCATAACTGATTAAGATTTTCCTCTAATTCGTTGGGATCGTGGCTTATGACCACAATGTCATCTGCAAATCGTAAATGGTTTAGGTACTCTCCGTTCACATTGACTCCTTTCTGCGACCAGTCTAATCTTCTGAAAGCTTCCTCAAGGGCAGCAGTAAACAGCTTCGGAGATATTGTGTCTCCTTGTCGAACTCCTTTCTCGATTTTAAATTTGCTACTGTCTTTGTCTAGTCTAATAAAGGATGTAGCACTCTCATATATTTTCTTCAAAATCATAATATATGGAGTATCTATGCCTTGTCTTTCCAGTGCCCGAAACATTGCCTTATGCTGTATGGAGTCAAATGCCTTTTCATAATCCACAAATGCTAGGCATAATGGTGTTTTATATTCATTTGCTTTCTCCATTAGCTGTGATATTACGTGAAGGTGATCCATAGTTGAGAATCCTGTCCTAAAGCCAGCTTGCTCTTTCGGTTGATTCTCATCAAGTATTCTTTCTAATCTGTTAGTAATGACCCTTGTGAACAACTTGTAGATATGGGATAACAAGCTAATTGGTCTATAATTTCCAATTTCTGATTTATCTCCTTTCTTATGCAGCAAAACTATGATTGCATTATTCCACTGCTTAGGCATCACACCTTTTCTAATGCACTTTGTGAAGAGCCTTGCCAGTTTTTGTGTTATGTCTCTTCCTCCCAATTTTAACAACTCTACAGTAACTTCATCTTCCCCCGGGGCTTTCCGATTCTTCATTTTCTTCAATGCATGTCCTACCTCATCAGGAAGAATATCGGGTATGTCGTGTGTGTTGCTACTTTGCAATCCATCTTCCTCACTGCTGGTATCATTCCCTCGCTCCTTGTATAATTCTCTATAGTAGTCTTCTGCTATTTGAATTATGCCTTCTCTGCTGTTTATAAGTACACCATTGCTATTCTTCAGTTTCAGTATCATTTGTCTTTCTGTATTACTTCTCATGGCTGCTGATTTAAATCCTTTGTTTTCCCTTAATGCTTGTTCTACTTTTCTTGTGTTAAATCTTCTTATGTCCTCTCTGAGTCTCTTTCTAATGGCTTTGCATAACTCAGTATACTCAATTTTCTCCCTGGCAGTGTTTTTCTTGCTCTTCATTTGTCGTCTTTGGTTCATCATGAGAAGTGTTTCTTGACTAATTTTTTCTTCTTTGGATTTCTGTTTCCCTATAGGTTTCTTGGGCTTTATCACTTCCAGAAAGTTGTAATATTCCTCGTCGATATCTTGGTCCTGAGCAGTCTGCAGAAGCTCAAACTTGTTCTTAAGTTCCAGTACATACTGCTTTTTCTCCTCCTCTGTTATTTCAAAGACCTTTGTATTATTTACTCGAGTCAGCTTTTTCCTTTCCTTTCCTACATCTATATCAAGTGTACATCTTACCATTCTGTGATCACTTCCAACATTTACCTTATTCAGGACGGTAACATCATTCACAATATATCTTCTGTTAGTGAGGATGAAGTCGATTTCATTAGTTGTTAATCCATTTGGACTCTTCCATGTCCACTTTCTGTTCACCCTTTTCTTGAAAAAAAGTGTTCATTACTGACATTCCTTGAGATTCTGCAAATTCCACAAGTCTTTCACCTCTTTCATTTCTTTCACCAATTCCAAAATTTCCTATAGTTCCTCTTTCTGCGCTGTTTTGCCTTTTTTCCAACCTTAGCATTGAAGTCGCCCATAATAATAGTGTAGTGGGTTTTCTGCTCATCTAGAAGGCTCTCAATTTCAGTGTACATTTCTTCAACCTCTTCATCATCATGGCTCGATGTTGGTGCATAAATCATTATAATCTTTAGCTTGTACCTCTTAGAAATCTTGAGTATTAGTCTTGACACCCTTGGTGATGTACTTTTGAATTCCAAAATGTTGTTTTTAAAATCTTTATGGACCAGAAACCCAACTCCACCTTCACTCCTTTCACTGTTTCCATTGGTGTACAGCAGATTTCCACTTGATAAACTTATAAGTGATTCATTTCTTCTTCTTGTTTCAGCCAAACCGATGATATTCCAATTCACATTTTCTAATTCCTTTTCCAGCTCTAATATCCTGTCTTCACCGATGAGTGATCGTACGTTATAACAGGCCAAGTTCAATTTCCGTGCATGGCAGCCTGGTCGTACCCAGAGATTCTTAGCACCCTCTGCTTCCACTCTGATCCTCTCGCTGCCGTAAGAGGGAGAGTGAAAGCTGCTGGGGACTGAGGGCCATTTGTATTGTTGTGCTCTCATTGCTGGAGGGTTTGGTCTTTTCCTCTTCACGCTGACCAGGCGTCTTGAAGAGAACCACTCTACACGTTCGTTGCCACCTAAGTGACGTAACAGGGCTTACCATCGAGAAGGTGTGCATGAGTGGATTTTAGGGAGGCAGGCCAACCGGACTTCTCCTAAATCTTATGTAATAGAGAGATATTGGATCCATCAGTGTTTTAGGCTGAGTGTCTGATAACACACAGGATACCTGTTCCCCTCTAAGCCCCTTAGAGGAATACAGGGAGCTAAAGGAATATGCCCAAAAACTATTTGGTAGGCGTAAAACACTGATAGCCATCTACAGAAGAAGATAAAAATAAAAAAAATAATAAAATAAAATAAATAAATAAATAAAAAGAGACACAGAACACGCGTGGAGAGGACTCAAGGAGAACCTTCCTCAGGAACCTGCTCACTACTAATCATCAAAAACCAGCGATCGCAAGAATAACCCCATGGAGATGCGGAACTTCCCATGATGAAGAGAACCACAGCCATTGCTAACAGACTAACAACGGACCTGACCAGTGTTCATAGCTGAGGACAAATCTGGATACCAAAGGCTACCAATGACAGAGAAGACCGACGAAGATAGAGAAACTCCAAGTTGCTGCCTCAACGGAGCCATATTGGCTCAAGGCCCGGCACTCTCTTGTGCAGTGCAATTCTTTTACTCCCACACCCGGCTGGGGAGGGAGGTGATGGCTTGCTGTCTCCTCTCTTCCCTGCCACACCATTCCTTCCCTCTGGTGGGGCATGGGCATGCTTCACTGAATAATTAGGGGTTACCTACCCTATCGACCCTATTCTTCCTATTTCACCCCCCAGCCTTCACTCTCCCCTCCCAGCACTTTCTCTTGCACAGTGTATAGCCCTACACGTCCAAATTTAAAATACACCAAAAAAATTTTCGACCAACCTTTTAGGCACTTCAGAAAGAGGCCTTCAGCGTCAAACCCCATATTAGCGCTTTAATGTAAGTGAACTAAAATCAACCGCGGTCGTTCCAATTTTATTTTAGGTCCTAGCCACTAAAATCCCAGGAAAGTAAGTGGCAGGACCTGCCAGAGTACAATTGACTCAATGGTAACACCCGGCTAGCCTCCACGTGGCGAGGTATGGGCAACGTCGGGTCCCATTAGGGGCCTGGCGGCCAATAAGCCGGATAAACAATGGGCACAACATATAACACTACTCATGACCCACACACTTCTAAATCATTGGCTTTGACAGGGTACTGTCACCGATATATAGAACATTCGCGGAGATGGGAGAAATCCCAGGAGCCGCTAGACCCTCAATATACCTCATACCTCATAACTGAAAATCTTTGCAGAAAAAAGTGTACATTTGTTTACTTCCTTTGCTGCCTCCTTTAATATAACTGGATAGATTCCATCCACCTCGGGTGCCTTTTTTATGTTTACCCTCAACAATTTCTCCTCCACTTTCCTCTCAGTTATTTCAGAATCATCCAGCTCACTGCCAGAGTTTAACTCACCTCTGGCATTCCCCTCCCTGAATAACTCCTCATGGGTGAAAGAAAGTAGATGCAAAATCCTCATTTAGTTTGTTAGCTACCTGAGCAGGATCATCAACAGTTGAACCATCAATATCCAGGGGACCAATCTGATTCATCCCTTTCCTTCTAGAGTTTTCATTGGTAAAGAACCCTTTTCTGTTTTTCTTTGCCTCTTTGCCTAGGATTTCTCGTAATCTGCCTTTGCCTTCCTAATCTCCGTTGTGACTTGTTTACAGAGTAGCTTATAACTATCATAGTCTTCCATGTCACCCATTAATTTATATGTATCCCATGCATTTTTCTTCTCTGCCACATGTCTCATTAGTTCATCTGACATCCACTTAGGCCTAAACCCTGAACAATATTTCTTAGTTGGTATGTAAAGCCTAGTAGCTTCCAAGATAAGTTCTTTGAATGCTTCCCATTTTGAATTTGCTGTTGGTAACATCATCAGTTGGTCCCACTGTATAGAATTTAAATACTGTCTGAGACCATCGTAGTCGCCTTTACGAAAGCAATAACCCTTCCCTTTACCCCTAATGGTAGTTACGTCTTTGAGTAAATCCCACTTCAGCACACTGTGATCACTGCCACCTAGTGGTTCCTTTACCTGCAGATTCTTTTGATGCATGAAGAATCACTACTGATAATCAGATCAAGAGTATTACTCCCTCTAGTTGCCTCCAACATGCTGATGTAGAAAACAATCATCCAATAAATCCAGAAAAGCCTTGCTAGTGTGTGAGTGACCAGCCCCCAAATTCCAGTCAATATCTGGGAAATTAAAATCCCCATTATAAGACTGTCTGATTTATTGGCCCACTCTATTTCCCTGTTCAGTTTCTTATTATACTCATCTTAGGCCTATAAAACAGTCCTAATCTATACTCATCATATTAGGCCTATAAAACAGTCCTAATCTCCCAATGCTTATGTCACACCAAACTGGCTCGACACTGCACTGCCCAGCGATGTCGACTGGCTTCACTTCCTTGGATTTTATGTGTTTCTTAACTAATAGCATAACCCCTCCTCCCTTCCTACCCTGTCTATCCTTTCTGTAGACATTGTACTCCCCAAATTCCAGTTCTGCGTTCCTTATATCTGTGTGACACCACGTCTCTGATATTCCAACCATATCTGCATTTGATGTATTGACTAACACCTCAAATTCATCAAATTTATATACCAATCTCCTAGCATTGGTGTATACGCAAGTAGAGATTCACCTGTTTCTATTCTTAGCTACCCTAACACAACCCATGTGTTTACTTGTACCGCATTGACTCCCAGCAGTCTCTGAAATATCTCGCATTTTGTTTTTCAGGATGCTGCTCATTCCAATAGAAGCAGTGCAAGAATCACTTTCACCTCTGCCAGTGGCTACTGCTAATCTATTAGTCCTTGTATCCCCCCCAAGCTAACAGTTTTCCGACCCACCTAACACTGCCTCGATATCGTCAGCAAATATTCTTGCACCCTTTCTATTTAAGTGTATCCCATCACTGTAGAAGCAGTTTCTCTTGTTAACAAGTACAGACCGGATTGAAAAAAATTCTACCCATCGAGCGTTGCAAAATATTTTAAAGGCCGAATTGATGGACAGTACTCTCATCATATACCCCCCACTCCTATCGTGTCTGGGCAGAATTGCAGACACTTTCAAATTCAACCCTAATTCACGGCTTTTTTTACTCGGATCTCATTTGCATATTATGAAGATCGTGATAGGGATGGTCTGGATAGGGAGCAGCTGTGGATCCGTTTGCTCGTTTTTAAAAATAAAGTATTAAATTTAATAAAAATTAACGTTTTCACCTTAAAAACGTCAATGAATATAAATTTTGTCATAAAAAGAGACACCGTAAATTACAGAGACCAAATAAAGTACAAAATTCTATTTCATTTGTTTTATTATATATTTTGTGTAATGAGTAAGATAACGCTTGTTTCATAAAAATGGATATAAGAAATGAATAAGGTAAAAAATTAATGAAATTAAATTTGTAGATTTCTGTCCTTATTAGCAAATATATATTTATTTATTTAAAAATTAATTTTAAGTTATCTTCTGTGCTTCCTAACGAATTGATTTTTTTGTAGATCTAACCCTCACCCAGTCCCTCTTGTATGTATTATTCTTCTTACTCTGTCTAACCTAAAATAAAAGACTACTGTCAGCATGTGATCACACAATTAGAAACAAATTGCATATTAAGTAAAAAAAAGAAGTTTTTCTGAGGTCCATTCTTTTGAAAACTTGTCGAATATGAATTTCATATTTTTGTCTTGAGAGGAATTTTGAGGTTCACATGGATTAAAAACATTAAATTACATTTTATCCTTAGAGAATACGCTGATAACCGAAATCAGTTTTATTTTTGAGCTCTAAGGTTTACTTGTTGTAATTTTCTTCAAGAAAAATGTGATTTAAATATTCATATTCAGTACATATTTCAAATCTTTATCCACGAAGATAGAAATGCAAGAACCCTGACAATTCAATATCACCAGGACTCAACCTGATACAATCACACGTTCATTTTTTCCTTTTATTCAACATTCCCATCTAAGAAAGGAAACAAATTAATTATTTTATGCCGTCCGTTACATTTCACGCGTTATAAAATTATAAAGTTAAACAACATGTCTATATTTGAAAAACATTTAGTATCTCTGCTTTCCATGATGTTTTGTACCCTCTTTTGAGGTATCAGTTGTCAATATTTTTCTCTCTTCCACATCTCTGTCAATCCTTTTAGAGAGAAATATTTCATTTTTGCTTGTTCGTTATGCTTTCACCTGTATCTCTGTACCTCGCCCCCCCACCACATTGCCAAATGAAGGGATTAAAGTTTATTTGAGCTTAATAAAAAACCAGTAACATCGGGCAGAAAATGATTAATTTACAAGCAACAATTGCAAATTTAAAGAATATTCCTACTTTTCCTAGTAGATGATAGATGGCAGTGCAGCAAACTATTCATTTAGGCGTATTTGATACAGTAATTGGTGTCTAGATGAGAGGAGAGCCATCCTCTCATCTACAGACCGCACAAATTAATTTTTGAGCAGTGAAATCGTCAAGTAGTGTGAAAATATAATATTATTGTTTCTCTATAGCTTTAATACTATTTTATACATAATTATCAATTCAGTGTAAACATAAATCTATTCTTCTCACAGCATTCTTATCGAGATATACCCCCGTTATTTTCTGAGCCCTGCATCGAAATTTTAGGGCAACAGCCTCATGCTACGTGGTAGAACGACTAACGTAGAGGTTACTGTAATTGCATCTGTTTAATTGGCATCGTCTTAATTATATCTCATATTGTGATTACCTTCGTAACGAGTTGCCATGGTAATGTGCACCACCTGGAATAAGTAACGCATCACCATAGGAGAAGACTACTGATACTTATTCCTGGCGGATACCACCACCCAGTGGGAAACCTTTGGAAAATAGTGTGGGATAAATCACCGTGTTATCCACATGCTGTCCCTATTCCACTTAGCAAATTGATGGTAGGAGAGGGAGAGGAAGAAACGCCGTCCAAAGAGGAAAGGGACAGTTACTCCTCGCACTCATTCACTGAACTAAATCACTCATAAACCAACTTGATCGGCAACCCTTTCCCATTAGAATAGACCGTTTTTGCCTAATCGGGGTAACGAGGGCCCCTTCAAAACCCCTCTCCAGGCGGAACGGTTTCGAAGCTTATTGGTTTCTCGTCGGTGGGTGGGCAGATACCCCGGCTGTTGCAATAGTAAAAACACAGTTATGAATTATAACTCGACATTAGTCTCCTCCACAGGTGAAGCATTACTTATTCGGGATAGTGCAATACCACGGCAACTCGTTGTGAAGGTATTCACAATATCAGATATAATTTAAACGATGCATTGAAACTACCTTAGTAGCAGTAGAAGTGATGTGTGTGCATAACCCATTCATCAGTAAACTCCTCTAGAAAATTAAATTATTTTAGGCCAAGCTTCGGAATGTTAGCAGGGCGAAAGGGGGAATTAAGGGACGTCGTTTAAATCTATTACACAAAAGTATTTTATTCCTCATAATCGCGCATGCCACCAGAGATTAGTTTATGAAGAGATTAGTTTATGACAAAATTATCTCTGTGTAAGAGATAATTTACCACTTTTATTTGTAAATCACCTTAATTTTAAGCTTTTTTGTTATGTGTATTCCACAGGGGGATTTAAGCAGAATATCACTCAATGATTTTATTTTCAGGTATTTTTGTCATTAAACCTATCACTTTTTTTTTTTTTCATTTTATTTATTTTATTATTTTATTTATTAATTTTTTTCCTGGCGAAACAAACATGATTGGCCCATTCAAATAATGATGACGTAACCTATTATTACGACTACAATCCAAATGAATTGAATTGTTGTTTAGGGTTTGGTAACAACAATTCCTCAATCCGTTCATCTGTTCATCTCTGCCAACAATCGCTCTTTCTCACTCTCACAGCTCAACTGAACGTGTTAAGACTACTTTAAGTTAAACGGGAAGAAGATCGAATAGTTTTCAGAATCAAATATTAGGAAGTGAAAGGTGCCAGAAATAATAAAATCTGTTTCAGAACAACAGGAGACGATGGGTAAAATTAAAGCATTTCTTCAAAGTGAGTATTTTCTCTGAATAAATATTGATATTCCATTCAGTGGCCGAAAATGAATTGTTGGTTTAGTTAATCTTCTTTCTTTCGTTTAAAATAATACTTTTTAGCAGTTGAATTGCGCGAGGGTTCCCACATTCACTCTTCCCAATAATCCGCGTTTAGTTTTTCGCTGTCCAATTAAACCTTCAGTTTAGGAATGGATTTCTGCAAATGTGCCTTAAACGGTTTTCCCAGCTTACATTTCAATCTTTCGTTAGTCGAATTATACGCTTCTTGTGGAGGAATCGCCCCATTTCAAACTACACAACGCTTTATCCCGACGCCCTTGAGTGTATCAAAAGGTTGAAATCATCGTCCTCAAACTTTGGCGAAGCTGAGTTTATTAATGATATAATTGATGAACTTAATAATTAATTTATTAAAAAAATAAATTTACTTTACTGTCAGTTATTTGTCGAAGGGTCTAAGCGCATAAGCAATTTAGAGCCATATTGCACCGAATATAATATGTCTGCACATGGCGTGTGTTCTGTGGTGGAATGTATGTTTCTGGACGAAGGACCCGATATATCTCGAGAAAGAAATCACTGTTACCAACGCCTGAGAGAAACGAACTCAACTACAATGCTAAATAGTCCCAAACTAATTCCTAGCGTCATTTAAATGGTTGAAACTTTAGGTGGGAGGAGCAGCACAGAGATTACAGCAACTCTGACTAGCTCGAGCATATCAAAATCCTTCTTAAGATAATACAAGTTGATGAGGGTTCTCGATACTGTCCTCCACTCTGTCCCCACAATAAAGGAATAACCCCAAAAGGTGGGTTACGCCGAAACTCCTTGAATGGTTTTCGTTTTACTTATATTTCTCTTCAATAATTTCTTATGACGCAAAGAAGATTGGACCATTCTAATAAAGAAACAAAAAGTACTTTTTTAAAAAAAATAAGAATAAACTGAATCGTTCCATACGGTTTAAATAATAATAATTCTTTCATTTATTCACTTTGCCGACAAATTGAGATTGTCACTCAGACACTGCGAGGAAGGGGATCTTATACATTTAATTTCAACTGGTTTAAAACGGAATAGTTTTCAGCAATTAAAAATTAGGAATCAAATTGTCAAAGACAACAGGATCAACAAAAAAAGGAGAAAAATGGGAATCACGAGAAAATTATTTCAGAGTAAGTATTTTGTACAAAGTAACTATTCATATTGAATCCTGTTTGTCGGAATTGATTTGTTACTTTATTTACTCGAATTTCCTTTCATTAACAAGAATACTTTTTAGCAGTTAAATTGCGAGGAGTTTTACTGATTGACCCTTTTTAACAATCGATGTTTGTTCTTTAACTGCCCTACTTAAAATTGTTCTTTACCAAACATATTTCTTCATTGTTTTTTACAGGGGCTTGTGGCTGCTTACATGCAGATGTACAAAAATCATTAGAATTTGAGTTCGACGAACACGGAGACAGCGAAGGCAAAGACTGTGTATGTAGATTCGACAAAGTGGAGTACTCCGTTACCGTTCCAGTTAAAGCTGAAACTACTTTCGTGGTTACTGCCGATTTCCATCGTATTGGAGGTTCATACACTCTGTCAGATGATGACCTGAGCAACAGCGACGGATCCCATATTGAAGTACTGGAAAAGTCTCCTTCTGTGGAGAAAGAAATCTTATTAAACACACCGGACAAGAACGCTTCTGAAAAGGAAGTTTCCGCTATTCAACTGGATCCGACTCAGTTATCTGATAAAGCTGTTTCTGGGGATGTAGCTTGGGATGAAATCCCAGGAACCTCTGGTTACAACCGAGATGAGGATGAAACTCAGTCTGCAATTACAGAAAGTTCAAGCATTATTGAAGAAATTTATATTAACAACGGGGACTTTGGGATAGAACAAGATGAAGTTCTTTCTGTCGATTCAGACTTCAGACTTATAAGGCTGAATAGAGATGACATCGATCTGTCGCATCTCATTGGGTAAGTATTGACTAAATTCGTTTTCTTTGAGCTTTTAAAATCAAATTCAGGAAATAATTGCAAGGACATTTTAAAGTAGTTACATATTTTTCGTAATCCAAAGAGAATAAACCTAAAAAAGCAACACCTCTTTCAAATCTGTTTTAGTTATTACTTCAACTACATAGAGATTAAAAATAGCAAGGAGTGTGTATTACACATCTTCTAAATATCCATAGCTTTCTAAATCTTCGTAAAGCTTTCTACATTACTTCACCAGGCTGAAGTAACAACCGTTGTCTTCTCTATTGTCAAATTTGCACCCAGCAACGGATGATGACAACAGCAGTCATCACACCTGAGTACCTGAGTAGTGCGGTTTTTAGAGGGGAGGATAAGAGCAAGAGTTGTTGAGGTACAGTAATTAGGCTGCTGCTCTAACATCTGCAGTATTTCACTGAAAGCAACTGCTGTACGAATTGCAGAAACAAATAACAACAACTTCGTGGTACGTTTCGTTTATTTCCACTGCCAACTAAAATCAGGCGGTTTTCCATCTGCGATTTGCATTGCAAAGGATCTTGCTTAAAGATTTCAGAATAAATTTTGTTCCCTGCCCTCACAACTGCACTCACGTACAGTAATGGATCCTTAAAAAATACACTACATGACTCAGACCCGGTGGACAATCTGAAGAGAACTTTTAACTGGGCGTTCTCTTTATTAGCGTAGTACGTAGATGGTACTGAAGAGATAGTGTGCATTAATAAGTTGGATAACGTCATAAAGCCTTATGTATCAGGAAATTAGCGAAGAACCATCTATTATTCTACCTTTAGATGGAAAAAGAATTCTCAAAACAATATTATGACGAATATTGCACATCGTGCAACTAGTATGGGCGAATCTTTTCAAAAAAAAAAAACAATGCTGGGCATTTATTTTTTTTATTCGAGATTAAAAATATTTCTCAATTCAAGATACTGTGTGCAAATTACATTAAGATTCGCCTGTGCCCAAAGACGTATCAAACAACTCAGCACACATTGGCATTAAATATACAGGGAGAAGATAACAGAAATGAAAAGAAAGAAGGAATGGAATTGGTGTTGGTACCTGTTGGCACCACCCTTGCTATTTATGACGAGGCATTTCACTATAAATTATTAAGCGTCTGTCCCTAATGTATTTTCTTGTTTTTGTTTATTAAATTCAAACATGCTAATTTCCATTACAGATACGATGATGAAAACATCACATTTCTTGAAGAAATAGCTGAGGATCATCGGGTTGTACGAACTCTGTATAAAGCGGCGGAACGCTTCGCAGAACAGCTTAAAATAAAGGAAAAGAAGAAAAAGTGTGGTGCCAAATTCTGGCTAAGATTTATGTCTCAGAGAATTCTGAACATGTTCAAATAGTGTGGTTTGACATTCCTGATTTCGGCGTTGAGCACGCTTATCCAAATTATATTTATACAATGGAGCATCTTTCGTGCGTGCTCTTAACTTTTTTCAGACAAAAAGGTGCAGAACTATATATCTGTTTCAAAATTCTCAAGATACAGTATGTTTCAATGGACTATTGTTCTTATTTTTTTTCATTATCTCATTGCTAATCATTTATATTTACCTTCACGGATACCTCAATGAATTCTTTGCTACCTCAACGAAGGCCTCAATGAATCTATTACTTGCTGCCCATGATGAGAGAATGCGGATTTGAACTGCTACTGCTTCAAATACATGTGCCTAGGAATCTGCTGTTTGCAACCTTTACTGATCAAGGATGCATGTGTTTATTTCAACATGCAAAGAAGAATTTTCACACCCGAAATCGTAGAGAATGTGTACTGTTGCTGCCATTGTGCAGATGAAGACAGAATAGCTGTAAAACTAGAGTTTCGTCTGATAGTGAGAGTCATTGGTCGAAACGATCTATGGCTGTTACTCTGGAGATGGGCATCCTTTGCTACCTCAACGAAAGCCTCAACAAACCTGTTACTTGCTGCAATGGCGAGAGAATGTGGAATTGAACTGCTACTACTACTACTGCTGCTAATATGTGCGTGGGAATCTGCTACTCTGGCGATGATGGCATCCTTTGCTACCTCAGCGAACCTGTTACTTGCTGCAATGGTGAGAGAATGTGGAATTGAACTGGTACTGCTGCTAATACATGTGCGTGAGAATCTGTTACTCTGGAGATGATAGCATCCTTTGCTACCTCAACGAACCTGTTACTTGCTGCAATGGTGAGAGAATGTGGAATTGAACTGCTACTGCTGCTGATACATGTGCGTGGGAATCTGTTACTCTGGAGACGATGGCATCCTTTGCTACCTCAACGAAAGCCTCAACGAACCTGTTACTTGCTGCAATGGTGAGAGAATGTGGAATTGAACTGCTACTACTACTGCTGCTAATAGATGTGCGTGGGAATCTGCTACTCTGGAGATGATGGCATCCTTTGCTACCTCAACGAACGCCTCAATGAACCTGTTACTCGCTGCAGATGACGAGGAATGTGGAATTGAACTGCTACTGGTGCAAACAGACGTGTGGGGGAATATGCTCTTTGCTACCTTTACTGATCAGAGATGGATGTGTTTATTTCAACCTGCAAAGGAGAATTTTCACATCCGAAATCGTAGAGAATGTGTACTGTTGCTGCCATTGTGCAGATGAAGGCAGAATAGCTGTTAAACTACAGTTTCGTCTGATAGTGAGCGTCATTGATCGCTACTGTCGAAAATATTTCTCTAATTGTTATTATTATTATTATTTATTAATATTATTATTATTGATTATATGATTATTATTTATTATTATTTATTATTATTTATTGATTATTATTTATTATTATTTATTGATTATTATTTATGATGATTATTATATTTATTTATTGAGGAATTATAATAATATATATCTATATTTGTATTATTCAGTATTGAATAAATCCTGAAACAAGAAAAGATAACTGTGTTTGTGGTCTTACTACTTACTTTAGGAACTTCACACTAACCTTCCTCCTTTCAAGTTTCAACAACCACTCAGAGAATTTTCACTCCCTTTTGTTTGAATTTCGTTCCACGAATCGAAATCGGTGGTTGAGTTCTTTGTAATCTTGATTCTACAAATTCTGCCCTTTTCATACTCAACCAGTTACTCATTTACTGTCATATCATCAGTCATATGGGTTATGTGTCTCTTAATTATTTATCGAGAAGAATAAACAGGATTAAATTTGGACTTCAGTATCACTGCTCAACAAAACAAATTTTTTTTTATTTATTTATTATTTTTTTTTTTGCCGGTTTTCTGGTTTTCTTTTTTTGTTTGCTTCCATCCAGTTTGATCGAGAAAACTGGGTTGAAGTTATTTGCATCGGCTTGTTCAGGAAATTTCTCTGTTCAGCTTACAACGATTTACGCACCAACCAACGGTCGGACGGTGTTCTGCATCCCTTAATCGTGTATCAACGAGAATGTACCGGATTAGATTAGCAGGTGAATGTCACCGGTCACAAACTGGAACCTTTTTCAATCCCTAGTTTTGCGAGCCGATTTCAAATATTTCCCCTGTTTTATTTATTTATTTATTTATTCTAGCACGTGTACGTTTTGTAATAGGACTGCTGATTAGAGCTGACGGGGTTATTCCACGTCGATGTAGTCGGTGGATACGTCCAGCGGTGCCTACAACCAATCGCACTGTATGCATCACCAATCTGGTCTTCTGCCCCGACGTCGTATATAAATAGATTCCTCGCAGTCGAGTACTGGGTAATGCGATGGATGAACAGGGTCACGGGCAATGCTTTCACCATCTCCAGGGCTGTTTTATATACCAACTTAAATATGACTCCCTGGAGAGTTCACATTGCATCCAGGAATATTCTTCTTCTTTCTCAGATGCTTACCGGCGTGATTGACGCCCCCAGTCTTCGAGGACTTATCTCTACTCCACGTGCTGGACGCAGTAATGACAGTCCCTACCTACCGTTGCATTCTACACTGTCCAACCTGTGCTGTCTGAAGAATTTCTTCCCAAACAACGCAGTGAACCTTTTCAATTCATTGACAATAGACCCTGTGAAATACTCCGAAAGCAAGCAGTACAGAGTGAAGAGCATCTCAGAAGCGCACAGCTTACTCCAACTGTAAATTTGATAATGAGTGAATTTGTAAACAATATTGTAAATATACGCACTTGTGTAAATACTGTAAATAATTGTAATTTTTGCTTTTGTATACCCTTCATATTGTGTATAATTGCAATTCTTGCATTTTGTACACCCTTCTCGCCGGTCGGCTGTGTATAAGGGGTGAAAGCAAACACTTGCTATTTTTAATAAACGGATTTAATAATAATAATACCAGAGCATTTAATTGAGATGATTTCGTTAAAACACACGACAGTTACATTTTATCAGTTTTAAACCAAATACACTTTTGTTCTGTTTCATTAAACACGTCGTTAAAATAATACAACGCACTCTCGTGAAAAAATATGTAAAATTTAAAAATGTTGTGAGATGATTTCATTTGTTACCTTTTCTCGGGAGTGTTCAGGTACAACATCCAGCAGTGTTCTGTCAAAATAGAGTTTATTCGAAAATCCTGGTTAGCAATTTTCTATTGACGTAATTTGTAGTGTAATCCATACTCAACTGAATGTGTCATTGACGATTGAACCTATATGACTGTAATCTACACTGAGTGAGCGCTGAATTATGACCACCCCTATGAAAACTGAATGCGACTCGTTGACCACGTAAGGTACGAGAGTGCGGAGTTCGTCGACTTACGTAGCATATATAAAGTGTTAGTGCAGTGACCCAGTAGGTAGTAAAATTCCGAGCGTGATGGGTAAAAGAAAAGATTTATCGGATTTTGACAAAGGACAGATTGTGAGTGCTCGACGAGCTGGTGCCACAATTTCCCAAACCGCTGAACTGTGGGGTGTTCGAGAGGCACCATAATTAAAGTGTACCAGGACTGGCATCAAAATGGTGAAATAACGACCCGATGGCAAAGGTCAGCGAAAGGTTGATGTTAGACGGCGGGTACGACGACTCGTACAGGCGAACAGGCGCAGCAGTGTTGAAGTGACCATGCTTCTCACGCTCTCACGTATGAGCTATACCAGGAGACGACCTCTAGAGCATTCTTTCGTAACCAAGGTTGATCAGCGTAAAAGACTCGCCTGATGCAAAGAGCATGCCAGTTGGACGTTAGAAGGTGTGCTGGTCGGATGGGTCACGTTATTTACTGCACACCGTAGACGGTCGTGTACATCAGGCTCTTGATCCATCATGCATGGTATCCAAAGTGCAGGCCGGTACAGGCGGTTGTATGGTGTGCGGCATATTTCACTGGCAGGAACTTGGACCCCTGGTGCGTGTGGAACAACGTATCGGTGGTCTCCGCTATGGTCAACTGCTTGCTCACTGTGTACACTCCTCTATGTTACACTCTTGTAATGCTACTAAATAACAATGACTTGAATCTGTAAAACGTCTATATTATGATAAAATAAAATACATGCGTACTGATTGTATAACTATATGTTAAAATATTCAAACAAAATAAATTAAATGTCGTATAGAAAAGATAAAATACAATAAAATATATAAAATTAAAAGCGATAATAGTTGTTTAAAACCACTAATACATTAGCTTTCGGCAGCTACAGTGGTTGCAGGATGACCGACAATCTGTATGTACCACACATCTCAGCAGGTCTGGGCACGGTTCACTTCTCCTGCATTGGAACCAGAAAATGGATGGGCCACTCTAAACCGTTTGTCTCTTTGTAGGATAAGGGCTTCAAAGAGTGGATGAATGCGACAGCCCTTATCCCTATTATGACTGTAGCGCTCGGACGAACATATTCTTAGACTCTGCAGCCATTTCCGGTTACAAAACCCATGTGCCTTATCCACGAGCACGGCTTTTTCAGCAGTAATTGCCCTGCCCAGTTTCCCAGGCATGTTCCGCTACAGCTGAACCTCCGTAATGTCATTTGCAGTCTTAAGGGCTCTATTGTGTTCACCAGGCGATCCGAAAGTCTACGTTTTGTTGCCCCCACATAATACCCCTCACAATCAGGAGACTCAATTTAATATACATACGACCCCACTGGTGGCATTACCCGTAATAGGATGTTTAGTTGCGGACTCCCTACTGTGTGCAACCTCCGACCGGGCAGCTGCAAACAGCGTATCTTACACGAGCGCAAGATACGGGAAATGGGGTCCGAAATGCCCGGATAGTAGGGGATGTGTGTGGAGGAACCAGGTCCGGTAAAAAGGTAAAGGTAAAGTGCAGCCATTATCAACCCACTGCAGGATGGAAGCCTCCTCAACAATTCATGGTGAGGGAAATGGACCATAATCTGCCACGCTGGTCCAGTGCGGGTTGGCAGATCGACCGTATTCAGCAGTCAGGGGCTTGAACCCCAGTCTACTCAAAGAGCGTGTGCTACTGCACTCCCACTCCTGTCCACACGGGTCCGCTGTAACACGCTTAATCTCGTCGCCTCTCTTTTCAGACGAGGAGCAGTGGGACCCCATCCTTTTCAGTAAGGCCTTAACCGCACTGCTTTTGTGGCAACTGGCGTGAGCTGTTTTGAAGTGTGTGTATTGGCCCTCAATACAGGTTTTCTGTAAACCTTAGTTTTCAAGTGTCGCCCTTCTCTGTGTACACACACGTTTAAAAACGGAAGTGACCCCCCTGGTCAACCTCCGAAGTAAACTGAATATAAGACAAATCGCTTTTCAACCACTCGAGTATTTCTATATCGCGTTCTCTTTGTATCACCGTGAACGTGTCATCAACATATCTCTTCCCTGCACGTAATGGGGGAGGACTAGAGCTTCCCAACATCCTATCTTTAAATTCTTGCATGGCTAAGTTGGCTATAATTGCACTAATAGGTGAACCCATCACCACTCCCCGAACCTGCTGGTACATAACTCAGCCGCTGTCTGAAAAAAAAGGCCATTAAAGTTCCTCGCGCCATTGATGGGATTCAAACCCGGGCATTTTACCCTCGGTGTAAATAGTGGCGTACTGGGGAGATAGTCACCCCCCAGAGAAAGGGGAGTAAATGTCATGGGCACAATCCATGAGGTCGCCAAATGGATACCGTGATCCCACCTCAAGGTGGAAGATGTCTGCATTATTTCAGAGACAGACATACATTGGCCTTCAGCCGACCGGGCTAGCCGAGTGGGTAAAGTACCTGCCCGGCAACCCAAAGGTCGCGGGTTCGATTCTCGCCTCGGGCTTGGATCAAAGTACTGCAAAAACCTTGGGAGGTGCAATATGGCCACAGAAGCCGATGCGCCAACAACTACCAAATCAAAAAAAAAAAAAAAAAAAAAAATTGGCCTTCAGTTAATATCCGGACACCTCTCCATCGATGGGGAAACAGTTCCTATGTAGACATGTAGACATGTAGACACATATAGTATCTTATGTAAGGAGGCCCCCAAACGCTAGTTGAACTCCGCCGTGGTACACTGTGATGTTACAAAAACTCTGCAGAAAGGCGAGAAATGTGTGTAACGCATTATATCTCATATTGTGATAACCTTCGTAACGAGTTGCCATGGTAATGTGCACCACCTGGAATAAGTAACGCATCACCATAGGAGAAGACTACTGTTACTTATTCCTGGCGGATACCACCACCCAGTGGGCAACCTTTGCAAAATAGTGTGGGATAAATCACTGTGTTATCCACATGCTGTCCCTATTCCACTTAGCAAAGTGCTGGTAGGAAAGGGAGAGCAAGAAACGCCGTTCAAAGAGGAAAGGGACAGTTACTCCTCGCACTCATTCACTGAACTAAACCACTCATAAACCAACTTAGTCAGCAACCCTTTCCCATTAGAGTAGACGGTTTTTGCCTAATCGGGGTAACGAGGGGCCCCATCAAAACTCCTCTCCAGGCGGAACGGTTTCGAAGCTTATTGGTTTCTCTTCGGTGGGTGGGGAGATACCCCGGCTGTTGCAATAGTAAAAACACAGTTATGATTTATAACTCCACATTAGTCTTCTCCACAGGTGAAGCATTACTTATTCGGGGTAGTGCAATACCACGACAACTCGTTGTGAAGGTATTCACAATATCAGATATAATTTAAACGATGCATTGAAACTACGTTAGTAGCAGTAGAAGAAGTGATGTGTGTGCATTACCCATTCATCAGTAAACTCCTCCAGAAAATTAAATTATTTTAGGCCAAGCTTCGCAGGGTTAGCAGGGCGAAAGGGGGAATTAAGGGACGTCGTTTAAATCTATTACACAAAAGAATTTTATTCCTCATAATCGCGCATGCCACCAGAGATTGGTTTATGAAGGCTTAAAACTGAATAATACAGAAACATCTTCTTTCGGCCCAGACATTCGCTCTTTCGGGTGTTGCCCGTGTTTATCGCACCGAACTTATAAATGCCATACAGGTTTTTTCAGGTAATTTGCCCGCTGACCTGTTGGTCATTCATACTGGACTTATGTGTGACCTCGCACGGGGTAACCCTGCGTTGATGTTAGGTGTTCGGTCCCGTTCAGATTGGGTGGGGGCCGGTGAGGCAGTGGCTTCAGTAGACTGGAGAACAATCTATGGTTTGGTTGTAAATACATGGCAAACTCGGTGGAACAGCACTGAGAATAGCAGAGAGACGTTCATATTCTCGCTCTCAGTCTCTTCTGTGAATTACGGGATTAGACCCTCGCACCAATTCAATTTGTATCCCTCTTCCTTTCGGATGGAGCGCGGCCTAAGGTCTAGACTAATTAAATTGAGTTAAGTTCCGTCTGGCCTTTTCTTTTGCGCGGAGATGGAGGCTGACAGTCATATCATTGTCCTCTGTCCATTCTATGTTCCCCTGTGAAGTCAGCTTGAGAGAGGGGTCTGTACCTTAGACAGAGATAATTTACCACTTTTATTTGTAAATCACCTTAATTTTAAGGTTGTTTGTTGTTATGTGTATCCCTAAAAATGTTTTTTAACAGAAGATTTCGGTTAGTGCCAAGTAGAACGTGGTTCACCTGTGTGAGATCCAAGACGGTATTCGATGGAACAATTTAGCCAAAGAATGGACTTGTTTCTCTTTTTATGTATATTGACTCTACTCAGTCCAAATTTTTTAAATAGAGATTGAGAAAATGATTAATTGAAATTAACATTGTAAATATTGTTTAAAGTATAAAAGAGGATGGTCTGTGGCACTGGATTTCATGATTTAAGAGAATAATACGACGCATCCAGTGGAGACTGTAGTTGGATTTTAATGAGTAAGTTAAGATGAATACAAGTCGGTTTCAGGGTGACGAACGCCTTCTTCAACAAGTGAAATAAACTCATACTAACAAAATACAGACGTTAGAGATGGAATAAAATAAATGGTAAATGAGCTGCGCGTGATTAGACGACTTTGAGAACGCGCACATGACAGCGAGATTGCGCAAACATTCATTCCCGTGATCGGCGCTCATTGTTGGTGCGCAGACGTGTGTGGGATTGCTGCCAGCGTTTGTAGAGTTTCAAAACTGTTGATTCGAAAATAGGGTGTAACGTTTTATGCAGCCTTGGAGCGATTTGAGGCTTTTGGACAGTTCGATATATTTAACGGTTCTAACCGAAGGCGATGACGGTAGTGTCGAGATTGGTTGATCACCTCACAATCGCGTATCGGTTAAGGTTATGATGATTTGACCAGAAATGTTCCATGATCACGAAGTGATCGGTGTCACCTAGGCGAATCCATCTATTATGCTCTGCGATGCGGTCCTGAAGGCGTCTTGAACTCTCTCCAAAAAAGCAACTGCCGCAATCAAGTAAATGTTTATTGTGAAGTACAGAGTAACACAAATTATCCCATCACGGCCACGAGCACCAGGGGTTCACATGAAGTAGATTGAGAAAAACAGAATAATATACCGTTTTTACAACTACAAGACAGGTTTAAAAAAAAAAACTTGACAATGGTTTAGCAAGGCTCTTGTGATGACAGATTTGAACATGGGGAGAGGTGCATCACAATCCACTTTTAGAAGTTCAGGGTTAAAGAGCTTTGGTCAAGTTCTATCTGTCCTCGTTACTTATTAGCCTGTCAAAGTTGGCGTCCACACTGTTCAAGGTGGCGAGCATCTGCTTGGGGAGAAACCGTCAGTGAGTGCAAGCCAGTTGTGGTGAGCTTTCTAACAGTGAGTGGATGTCGGACGCAGCTGGTGCTTTGATATCCACCGTAGACGAGAAAATGTGTTGATTTTGTCGATCTGGTTGACAAAGGACATCTTTTGTTCAAACAGAACACCAAGGTGTGTGTGTGTGTGTGTGTGTGTGTGTGTGTGTGTGTGTGTGTGTGTGTGTGTGTGTGTGTGTGTGTGTGTGTGTGTGTGTGTGTGTGCTAGTGTACGTTTGGTACCCCTCCGAATGACACGTTGAGTAGAGTTGGCACGGATTTAAGGGAGAATATAACCTGAGCGGACTTCCGTGGATTGATTTTTAGATTGAAGCCCGCCAGCTGCGATTCAAGATCCTTAAGTTGGGAATTGATCCTGTTGCTGAGGGTTGTCGCCAGTGTTAATTTGCGTCAGCAGTTTGACATCATCAGCATAGCAGAAGAGACCGTTCATGGAGGCAATGGGCACGATGATAGACGTGAACAGTACAGCAGATAGGACACCGCCCAGCGGTACTCCAGCAGTAATATCACAGGATAGGGTGTGTTGTGCCCAATGGAGAATAAGTATTCTGCGACTCAGCAGAGATTCCAAAGAGCACAACAAATCACCTCGAATATGAAATTTCTACTTAAGTAGAAGGAGCAAGGCCGGGTTCGCCACGGCATCAAAGTCTACTGTTATGTCGAGATATATGGTTTCCAGCTGAGCTCTTTGTTCGAATGCTGGGAGGATGCGTTCTGTGGTGGCTGACAGTTAGTGATTGATGATTTTCCTGGGATGGCGTAGTGGATTTCAGGTGGTTTCGTCTTGAGGATTTGATGAGTAACTGTCGGTAGCAGAGCCTTATGGAGAGTTTTTTTTAGCAAATAGGAATGCAACGAAGATGGGTCTAAACTGGCTGACGTGTTTGGAAAATTGGTTTCTAGGGATGGGGTACACTCCGTACTTATTCCACTTGGTTGGAAAATAATGTTCAGTGAGGCATTTGTTGTAGATCGAGAGAAGAGGATCTATGATGAATGTGCTCAAGCATTTGACCATAAATTGCGGAATTCCATCCTCCCCAGCAGTGGCTGTTATGGGAAGAGAATTGATGGCACCTATGAGCTCCTGTTTCGTTATCTCGATAGTCCCCAGGACATCTGAAGGGTTTTCATAGTGTGGCATGTTGCGCGGTAGACTATTCCACTACGTAAGAGAGGGGCGATGGGAATTTTTTTACATTCGACAGCACAGGACGTAAGTTCCTACCAGGGGGTTGCACGCATTTCATGCGTAGGATCTTAGAAATCTGATCCGATGTGCCGGATAGTAAGGAATATAGGCAGTTGGTGTACTGTCACGGGGGGACGATGGCCTCAGATGTGTCGCAAGTTGTCGTGCTTGTAGGAAGCACTTGTCTAATAAATGGGGTGGGTACCCACAATTCACTAGGTGAGCTTTTATTCTGGAAATCTCGGTGCGCCTGGCTTCCTCCGAGCTGGAATGTCTCCAAGCTCGAGATAATAGAGCGCGCGCAGTGCTGTTTAGATGTCAAGGGGCATTGGCCGATCTCTAGTTTCGATAATTCTCGGTAACAGTAATTACCGATAAATCTCGCTAATTTTACAATTTTATGAAATTCCGTCCACTAGAGTTCAATTCTTACGTGTGGACAGACAGACGGACAAACGGACGGACATCGTGAAAGCGACAGGCGCTTTACGCTCATATACAAAATCGCCGAAAAAGAGAAAAACACAAAGAAAACAGGGGAGGTAAGAGAAGAAAGAAAATGTTCCCTCTGACATTACAGTGCTTTTGTCACATTCATTCGTTTCTATAGGCCGTCGTTCCTTGTCTCTGATTGGAGGAATTTCTTAAGTCATCTGTCAAGGCTGTTGTTAGGCGATGAAGGGTGGAGAAGTAATAACAAGTATTCCAGGATTTTCAGTGCGCACAATATAAAAATCTGTACACGCACAGACGTATATAACCACAATACAAGCTGGCGTAACATGGAATAAGCGTTTCATGCGGCTAAAATTACAAAAAAGACAAGAAAATGCGTTCCTGCAATTGAATACTTTCAAATGCTAAAACGAATTGCTCCAGCATATTAATGCTACCGAACAGAAAGGAACCTGAATAGGTCTCGCCCATAAATAAAGGAGTCAGCACAAAAAAAAAAAAAAAACTTGGTCCACACGCAGGAACAGACACAACTTGTCATAACCGCGGAGTGTGGAAATGGTAGATTTTAGTGAATATTAAACTGAGGAGTGTTAACAGCATCTTGCACAGCGCGGAGACAAAGATTTTTTCTACCAATGAAGGCCTTGCCGATGAAGTCTTCAACAGGGGAAAAACTCCCCTCGTGTTTGGTGAGATTTTCCCTAATAATGAGAGGGTCTTTTAAGAGAAAAAGAATTCCGTTTGCAGTCAACATTTCTGATTTATTGGCTGCTTATGACCAACCTCGCCGGAAGTATAAAGATTAAATTATACAAACTGAAATAATACAAATTGCGATAACAAAAGGAGTTTCCTTGAGTCCGGTTTTCTGTGAGATTCAGTAGGCACCACGAAGGCATAAACCATCCAGTAGAAAATGTACAAAAACTCCAATTTATTTATGACTTTCCTGTTGAACATTGCAGAACTGTATATTTTCAATTGTGTATTTGTATAATCATCGTTTTTTTAAGGGAACACCCCCTAAAAAGCCACCCCCCTAAAAGGCTTATATGTTCTCCCTCTCTTTTTGCTGTTATCTCCGAAAAACGTTTAACAAAAAAACAAATAAATTATTATTATTATTATTATTTATAACATAAAGAACATTAATTTGTTAAGTACAACTTACTTTTTTTTTATTTTAAATTGGTTTGTTGACATTTAACATACGTGGCTGGTCGTGTTAAAAGTAATTAATACCGAATTAATTATTGACATGTGACAAAATGTCTTAAATTTTATTCACGGTTGTTCCTTTTATATTAAACACAATTTAATAAATATTACTTTACACGCAGAAATATCCTCGAGATTTTCATTACTTCATTTCCGGATCTATTCACTTTAGTAAATATTATTCATTTTAATAATGCGTGGAGTATTGAAACCTGCCTAAATTCTACTTTCCAGTAATATATATCACTCCACATTTATTCCCAAGAAGGAAAAACATACACACGCAGCTTTCTTTGCATTAACAACGCACGCTTAATAATTCACGCAGCCACCATTACAAATCCCTCACTCATCTCTGCATGGACTCCAAAAGGTCTTCTGTGTTCCCACGGTCGCAGCATCGAATGTCCTTTTCCAGAAGGTCCCAAACGATCTCAATTGAGATGAGATGGGATGAGTTCGGCGGCCACTGGAGGTTGGGAGAATTTTCTTTTTCTTCTTCTTCCTTCCTTCCCAGTTAATATTAGGCCTAGTGGCCTGTTAATGGACTTTTTTCTGTCCATCGCCGAGTTACTCAGTCACAGGCGTAGATACCAAGGTTTTTTACAGCAAGAATGTGGGGTTTTTCGTCCAGCGAAACAGACAAATCGATCATTGAACACACGCAATTAACAGACATAAGACACCCAGCACGGCATGTGAATTTAGAACATCCGGGTGGCCTAAATATAATAGTCCACACACAGTCCTAATATAAAAGATTTTCTAATAATAGTTTTAACACAGAAGGTTTGCAGTTTCTGAAATATTACCAGTGGAGAAGATGCTTGACGCATATTGTCAGGTGTCTTGATATAATCTAACTAAAAACTGCTTTGAACACGATATGTTACTGTTCTCTTAGGCTCAAACTCCATCATTACGCCTGTCGGTCATGGCTCTCCCCATGGTTCGGTGTTAGGGTCACTCGTCTGGAACTTTGTACAGGATGAGTAGCTCGTTAGAACTGTTCATAATTGCTTTAAACTGGTATACGCCGATGACCTCACACTGCTTGTAAAAAGGATTCTCTTTCCTCAATTGAATCCGTTGCATATGGTATTATGACTGATTTACCTCAATGGTGTACCATCATCAAGTTGTCTGTAGCATCAACCAACACTGCAATGATGATGCTAAAGGAGTCGCTTGATGCTTCGCGGCTTCCAATGTTTAAACTTTCAAATAAGTCATTGTCTTTGGTGGCCTTTCATAAATTTCTCGCTATGACCTGACAAAGTAACTACACACTAAGTTCAATTAATTTTATTTTGATTTTCCGAAAGTCGCTTGGGTACTCGGTACAGGATATTTCGGGTCCGTACCGAGTCACGCTTAGTTATCGCCCACCTCCTTGTGCTGTAACCGGCATGGGAAATCTCTCCGGTGGTCGTCTTCCTGATGGCAAATAACCATGCCCAAATATAACATTCTTCGGATTTTACAAAGTTTTGAATTCATCACCGTGTACCGAGATGGAGTTCATCTGATGTTCCTGAGACAGCGCACAAAAGATGGAATAAATGAAATATTGCCAGCATTCCACCGTTACCCACGACAATCATCCATTTTTCGAAATCTGTCAGAGTCGATTCGATCAAATAGTTCGTATGGACGGCATACAATCACCGTCACATTTACCATGTGTGTCCGCAATACATGAATCACCCGTTTTGACTGGACAGTGTAAAGTTTTGAAAACTGATATTATAAAACTTAATTATGCAAAAGAAGAATACACTTGAATTAGGGGGTACGGTAACTAAATTAATTTTAATTCGGTAAAAAGAAGCTTTTGGGGTAGCGCACCCCGTCCTCAGCTAAGTACATGCACACAGAAATGTAAACATAACATGAAATGTTAGGAATGAATTAAACTCAATAAGCAGTGTGGGCTCAGACTGCTGGAGAGCGTGCACATGGATGTGAGAGAGTTCAATCACTTACTCTGTCAGATCAGTTGTTTGTTGTTGGTACCCGGCGCGTATGTGGGATGACTGCCAGTGTTTGTTGTGGTTTAACAGTACGTACTCTAAAATTGGGTGTAGTCTTGTACCTCTATTGCGATGTAAAATTTTGTGACAGCTAGATAAGTTTAGGGACTGTAACCATAGGCGACGATTGTCGTGTCGAGATTGGTCGATAACCTCACTGTCGAGGCTGGATCGAGGTCAAGTTGAGTTGACCAGAAATGCTTTGCGATTGCAGAGTCGCCTAGGCGGACGGATCCATCAAGTTCCACGAGGCAGTCCTGGAGTCGTCTCGAGCTTTCCCCCACATAAGATCTCCCAGAATCGTGGCAAGTGATCTGGTATACAATACAGCTGCGTAACAGAGGGGCGATGGATGTTTTTACTCTCGAGACCAGAGATCGCAAACTTTTACCAGAAAGTTGTAAGCACTTCACGCGGTACTCCCGTAAGATCCTAAAAATCTGGTCTGAGGCGCACGAGGAATATGGTATATAAGCTGTAAATACCGTGTCGCTCTCATGAGGGAAGAAGAGCCTCCGGCGAGTTGGAAGTTCTTGTGCTTGTCCAACACACGGGGGTGAGTAGTCACAGTTGGTGAGGTCAGCTTTTATCATAGAAACCTCGGTGCGCCTGGCTTGTTTAGAGCTGCAATGACTCCAAGCTCGAGAGAGTAGAGCGCGTGAGCGCTGTACTCTCTGAACTGTAGTCTCTGACCTCCACTCTCTGACCTCTACTCTCTGACCTCTCTGACATGCGCTGACCTGTAGTTCGTGAATTGCTTGCAGCACATCGGTTTCCGGTATACCGGGGTTTCCAGACGAGGGCCCACCCGTCTCACTTCGATATCCAGGAAAGAAGGGTCTTTTTCGCTTCCAATTCTAAAGTGAACTCGAGGAAGGGGGACAGGGAGTTGAGGTATTTTGATAGCAGTGTATCCGAACCACGTGGGATGAGGGTGAAATTTTCAACTACATACCTGCACCACGTGGTGATTGTAGCCGTGGGTTCAGAAATATCCGTTCCTTTAACTCCTCCATTGTGATGTTGGCGACGGGGGAGCTGACACGGACGGTCATAGCCGTTCCGTGTGTTTGATTGCAGAGAGAGAGTCGCAAATATGACGACATTGCGCGATAAACACAGGTTAAAGGTAGCACAGATATCTTCTGTAGATGTTTTATGTGACAAGCTGGGATCATTCTCTAAAAGCTATCTGGCATATTCGACAGCCTATTGGACTGAAATGGAGCTAGATAGGGAGACGACATCAAAGGTTGTCATGATCTTGTCTTCAGGAACTGTACAGTATATGACGATTACAAGGAACTCCTCACTGTTGGAGTTGGTGTGGACCGTATTTCCCACCAGTGGTGTTAGGAGATGGGCGACGTGTTCTAATAGCTCGTAAGTGGGTGACTTGAACAGGAGACAATGGCCTGAGAGGGACGCCTTGTTTATGCCCCTTTGCTAAGCCGAACTTGTGACTGGGTTAAAGGCCGAGTAGAGGAACATATCAGTTGACATTGATAAAAGCCTGCGCGGTAGCACAGTGGTATCGTCACCGTCATCCCCACACTGGGTGGAAAAGGACCGGGTTCGAATCCCGTCGATGACGCGAGGAACTTGAATGGGCTTTTTTCACTCTGTGGCTGAGTTAGACGGTCTCAGGCGTAGATAACAAAGTTTTTCCCCCAGAAACTGGAATTTTGTTTTGTCTAAAGGCAGGCGTCCGATATTAATGGTAGGGCAGTGAGTATCTGTATAGAGAGAATGAATTCTAAAAAGAAAAAGAAAAGAGGTGAAAAACGTACACCAAATCCTAATCATGAGTCTTTTGGCCAGAATTACAGAAGCAAGAGTTCCAGGGTGATTCCTCGTAAAAGTAGATTTCTATGCACGTAAATTCCTCCACGACACGAGGTTTGGAGATGGTGCGAGCAAAATTTCTGTCCAAACAGTTTTTCTCAAATTTAAACCATGTATAGATCTTGGAACATACAAAGTACACTGCACTTACACATTTCTTGGAACTAAAGCATACAAAGGAGCTTCGTCCATCCAAGATATTCTGAACCAAAGAATTAAATGTTTGCGGTTATATTCAAAGACATCACAAAAACTCAGCAAACGCACGAAAAAGGAAAGGCTAACCCTAATTAGAAGTGAGAAATGCCATTGAATTGGTGGTGACAATTAATTTTCATCAACCGAATTCGTGTGCAAGCACCTTGTGATTAATGTAAATTCGTATTGTGTTTATTAATTTCAAACAAATTAATTCCGATAATTTCCATTACAGGTTTGAGCGCGACCATGTTAAGATTAAAGAAAAACTGAGCCATTTCGGGAAGTTCTTGTTAGAGTAGCATAAAAAGTTGGGATATCGAGAAAATTGCGAATTTAGGTTTCGAATTTCGGCCTCGAACACGCTTGTCAAATTTCGTTTTTACAAAAGGATATCCTTGCTAAGAAATGAACATTGTCAGAATGATTTAGATCGAATAAATAGATTGATTATTTAATAATTATTTAAGCGGACGGAGGTTTAATGCGAGACAAACACTACATACAAGAAAAAGATTCATTAATTACCATTTATGTATTAATTTATTATTTATTAATTATTATATATAATAATGTAATTCTAATGAGAGTATTTTAATTATATTATTTTTAATATTGAGTGACCTGTCTCGCCACCTGGTAGTGCAGTCGGACACTACAGAGAAATGAAAGATAATGCACTCGGTTTTCAGAACATCCATCTGCCAAACCCTCGAATATTAATTTCATATATTCATGTTTAGATGTTCGGGTTTAATTAATTAATTATTAAATTAATTAAAGATTTTGAGGATTTCGGTTATTAAAGTTTATGAATTGCGTATGAATAGAAAACATAAATACATTTTCTTTTATAAATAGAAACGTTTTTCACTTTTCTGATTACTGCTGGGCAGTCCCTCTTTTGAATCTCAATTAAGCAATCCAGAAGAAAAGCCACAGTTCTTTTGCTTTTAAAATTAGGTTATTCTTTTTACGCCGAAAGGAAATCTCATTGGATTTTTTTCTTTTTATGATCTTTTTCTTGGAAATTACAGTGGAATTGGAAGTAACGTCGATTATCCCGATTCATTTATGCAGTCTTCGGTCCACGGTTCTGCCCAAGCTGGCCATTTTGCTATTTTGGCAACCCGTAGCCGTAGTAGACGCTACCGTGCCCGATAAGACGCGAATTCAGTAACTGAAAATCTTTGCAGAAAAAAGTGTACATTTCCTTACTTCCTTTGCTGCCTCCTTTAATATAACTGGATAGATTCCATCCACCTCGGGTGCCTTTTTTATGTTTATCCTCAACAATTTCTCCTCCACTTTCCTCTCAGTTATTTCAAAATCATCCAGCTCACTGCCAGAGTTTAAATCACCTCTGGCATTCCCCTCCCTGAATAACTCCTCTTGTGGGAATGTAGATGCAAAATCATCATTTAGTTTGTTAGCCACCTGAGCAGCATCATCAACAGTTGAACCATCAATATCCAGGGGACCAATCTGATTCATCCCTTTCCTTCTAGAGTTTACATAAGTAAAGAACCCTTTTCTGTTTTTCTTTGCCAAGGATTTCTCGTAATCTGCCTTTGACTTCCTAATCTCCGTTGTGACTTGTTTACAGAGTAGCTTATAACTATCATAGTCTTCCATGTCACCCATTAATTTGTATGTATCCCATGCATTTTTCTTCTCTGCCACATGTCTCATTAGTTCATCTGACATCCATTTAGGCCTAAACCTTGAACAATATTTCTTAGTTGGTATGTAAAGCCTAGTAGCTTCCAAGATAAGTTCTTTGAATGCTTCCCATTTTGAATTTGCTGTTGGTAACATCATCAGTTGGTCCCACTGTATAGAATTTAAATACTGTCTCAGTCCATCGTAGTCGCCTTTACGAAAGCAATAACCCTTCCCTTTACCCCTGATGGTAGTTACCTCTTTGAGTAAATCCCACTTCAGCACACTGTGATCACTGACACCTAGTGGTTCCTTTACCTGCAGATTCTTTTGATGCATGAAGAATCACTACTGATAGTCAAATCAAGAGTATTACTCCCTCTAGTTGCCTCCTGAACATGCTGCTGCAGAAAACAATCATCCAATAAATCCACAAAAGCCTTGCTAGTGTGTGAGTGACCAATCCACAAATTCCAGTCAATATCCCTAGAGAATATGCTGATAACCGAAATCAGTTTTATTTTTGAGCTTTAAAGTTTACTAGTTGTAATTTTCTTCAAGAAAAATGTAATTTAAATATTCATATTCAGTACATATTTCAAATCTTTATCCACGAAGATAGAAATGCAAGAACCCTGACAATCCAATATCACCAGGACTCAACCTGATACAATCACACGTTCATTTTTTCCTTTTATTCAACATTCCCATCTAAGAAAGGAAAGAAATTAATTATTTTATGCCGTCCGTTACATTTCACGCGTTATAAAATTATAAAGTTAAACAACATGTCTATATTTGAAAAACATTTAGTATCTCTGCTTTCCATGATGTTTTGTACCCTCTTTTGAGGTATCAGTTGTCAATATTTTTCTCTCTTCACACATCTCTGTCAATCCTTTTAGAGAGAAATATTTCATTTTCGCTTGTGTGTTAGGCTTTCACCTGTATCTCTGTACCACCCCCCCACCACATTGCCAAATGAAGGAAATAAAGTTTATTCGAGCTTAATAAAAAACCAGTAACATCGGGCAGAAAATGATTAATTTACAAGCAACAATTGCAAATTTAAAGAATAGATGATAGATGGCAGTGCAGCAAACTATTCATTTAGACGTATTTGATACAGTAATTGGTGTCTAGATGAGAGGAGAGCCATCCTCTCATCTACAGACCGCACAAATTAATTTTTGAGCCGTGAAATCGTAAAGTAGTGTGAAAATATAATATTATTGTTTCTCTATAGCTTTAATACTATTTTATACATAATTATCAATTCAGTGTAAACATAAATCTATTCTTCCCACAGCATTCTTATCGAGATATACCACCCGTTATCTTCTGAGCCCTGCATCGAAATTTTAGGGCAACAGCCTCATGCTAAGTGGTAGAATGACTAACGTAGAGGTTTCTGTAATTGCATCTGTTTAATTGGCATCGTCTTAATTATATCTCATATTGTGATTACCTTCGTAACGAGTTGCCATGGTCATGCGCACCACCTGGAATAAGTAATGCATCAGCATAGGAGAAGACTACTGATACTTATTCCTGGCGGATACCACCACGCAGTGGGCAACCTTTGAAAAATAGTGTGGGATAAATCACCGTGTTATCCACATGATGTCCCTATTCCATTTAGCAAAGTGATGGTAGGAGAGAGAGAGGAAGAAACGCCGTCCAAAGAGGAAAGGGACAGTTACTCCTCGCACTCATTCACTGAACTAAATCACTCATAAACCAACTTAGTCAGCAACCCTTTCCCATTAGAGTAGACCGAGTTTGCCTATTCGGGGTAACGAGGGCCCCTTCAAAACCCCTCTCCAGGCGGAACGGTTTCGAAGCTTATTGGTTTCTCCTCGGTGGGTGGGCAGATACCCCGGCTGTTGCAATAGTAAAAACACAGTTATGAATTATAACTCCACATTAGTCTTCTCCATAGGTGAAGCATTACTTATTCGGGGTAGTGCAATACCACGGCAACTCGTTGTGAATGTATTCACAATATGAGATATAATTTAAACCAGTGTTTCTCAATCTTTTTACTCTCGTGGCACATTTTCCAAAGAAGAAAAATTTCGCGGCACAACTACGTAGTCATAGAAGAAGAAATTTCTAAATTTCGCGGCACACTTGGAACATTTTGCGGCACACTAATGTGACGCGGCACACCCTTTGAGAAACACTGATTTAAACGATGCATTGAAACTACCTTAGTAGCAGTAGAAGTGATGTGTGTGCATAACCCATTCATAAGTAAACTCCTCCAGAAAATTAAATTATTTTAGGCCAAGCTTCGGATGGTTAGCAGGGCGAAAGGGGGAATTAAAGGACGTCGTTTAAATCTATTACACAAAAGTATTTTATTCCTCATAATCGCGCTTGCCACCAGAGATTAGTTTATGAAGGCTTAAAACTGAATAATACAGAAACATCTTCTTTCGGCTCAGACATTCGCTCTTTTGGGTGTTGCCCGTGTTTGTCGCACCGAACTTATAAAGGCCATACAGGTTTTTTCAGGTAAATTGCCCGCTGACCTGTTGGTCATTCGTACTGGACTTATGTGTGACCTCGCACGGGGTAACCCTGCGTTGATGTTAGGTGTTCGGTCGTGCTCAGATTGGGTGGGGGCCGGTGAGGCAATGGCTTCAGTAGACTGGAGAACAATGTATGGTTTGGTTGTAAATACATGGCAAACTCGGTGGAACAGCTCTGAGAATAGCAGAGAGACGTTCATATTCTCGCTCTCAGTCTCTTCTGTGAATTACGGGATTAGACCCTCGCACCAATTCAATTTGTATCCCTCTTCCTTTCGGATGGAGCGCGGCCTAAGGTCTAGACTAATTAAATTGAGCTAAGTTCCTTCTGACCTTTTCTTTTGTGCGGAGATGGAGGGTGGCAGTGATATCATTGTCCTCTGTCCATTCTATGTTCCCCTATGAAGTCAGCTTGAGAGAGGGGTCTGTACCCTAGTGGTAAATTATCTCTGTGTAAGAGATAATTTACCGCTTTTATTTGTAAATCACCTTAATTTTAAGCTTTTTTGTTGTTATGTGTATTCCTAAAAATGTTTTTTAACAGAAGATTTCGGTTAGTGCCAAGTAGAACGTGTTTCACCTGTGTGAGATCCAGGACGGTATTCGGTGGAACAATTTAGCCAATGATTGGACTTGTTTCTCTTTTTACGTATTTTGACTCTACTTAATCGAAATTTTTTAAATAGAGATTGAGAAAATGATTAATTGAAATTAACATTGTAAATATTGATTACTCATTATTGGCTCGGCACTCGTTGGTTTGTTGCACAAGGAGTCGTATTCTTCAGAAATGTTTGAAGAGTCGTTTGGTTCTAACATAATCTTCTCTTTTAATTATAAATTTCACGATTGCACGAATAAGAGAGAGAGAGAGAGAGAGAGAGAGAGATAATCTTTAATGCCCTTCACCGCCAAAAAGCCAGGGGTTTACATTTTTACAACCTCCCGAAACTTCCGGGAAAATAGAACAATTAATTTACAAAAACAGGTAATTTTACAAAAGAAAACATATTTTATACAAAGGAGAGAACTCCTTACGAGAGTTCGGTCTGATTGAGCTGACTTAACATCGAGATAAGAGCACCAGCTCAATCAGACAGGAAAAGATGTAAGGTACACATGTCAATGCTGATTAGTCCTACTAGGCATAATTTTTTTCCTGTAAGTCCGGTCAATAGCGAATTTGTTCAGGTCGGCGTCAAGTGCCTGGGTTTGCTTGAACATCTGCTGAGGGAGGAACCTGTCCGAGAGATGGAGTCGCGCTGAATGCGAGTAGAGCTCGGGATTGGCCCTAAGGGCAGCAGGGGGAATCCTCCAGCCACAGGTATCCCAGAATGAAGGTGTTGCGATTATGCCTGTTATCATCTTGACTGTTGCTAGGAGGCGTTGGTCTTCGACTAAGGTGGGAAGCCGTGGAATCCCGAGAGAGTTGGCAAGCTGCGTGGTGTGAATCAGAGCTGGAAGGTTGTGCTTCCTGTTGGCCCACTTTAGGAGCCAGAATTCTGTGGCAAAGAGTGGTTTCTTTATTGACGGTGCCGCTGACGCCCAAATTTCCGCAGCATAGAGTAAAGGTGGAAAGATGATTGCTCTTATGTACCTCACGGTTGTCTTTTTATCTCTGATATGAAGGAGATGCTGTTTTGCTATCCACCGGAGTCTTGAAGCACGTGTGAGGAGCATGTCTATGTGGGCGTTGAATCGAAGTTTGGAGTCGAATACAACGCCCAGATCACGATGGCTGGATGCAATTGGGATGAGGGTGTTGCCGACCGAAGGCTGGAGAGAAGAAGGAGTTTGCTTCAATGAATACACCATGAATTCGGACTTAGCAGGATTGATCTTGAGCCCGAACTGGCAGAGGTAAGATGTGACTGCAGTGAGAGTGTTGTTAATTTCGGTTTTTACCAGATCAAGGTCTTGACCAGGGATGATGGGAGTCAGTATCTTGATATCATCTGCATAGCTCAGTAGACATCGAGAATGTGCAACCAGTGGGAAGATAATAGATGAGAACAGAAGGCCGGAAAGGACCCCTCCTTGTGGGACTCCTGCGGTGACGGATCTAGTAAGGGTGCGATCTCCTGTATGAAGCTTTATAACTCTGTTATTCAGAAGAGAGGAGAGAAAGCATAATATGTTCCCTGTGATCTGGAAGTGGCATTCCAGGAGAGTGAGTAGTTGGTTTACTTGGACGGCATCAAATGCAGCCTCAATGTCTAAGTAAGTCACAGCTAGTTCGTGCCTTTTCTCGAACGCTGACAAGATAGTATTCGTTGTGGCTAGCAGATTTGTGATCGTTGATCTGTTTGGAAGGGAGTAGTGAATTTGGGCTGGATTACTGGGCATGATCTGCTTGGTGAGGATCGGGAGTAAGGTCTTCTCCAGGAGCTTCAGCAGGCTGGAGGAGTTGGAGATGGGTCGGAAATGTTTAGGTTTCGATGGCGACTGAACTTTGGCTAAAGGTTTGATAAGATAGTTTTCCCATTGCTGTGGGAAAATCTGGTTCGAGAGTAGCTGGTTGAAGATAATTAAAAGTGGCTGAATAATGTACGGACTTAGGCATTTGAGCATGAATTGGGGAACTCCATCATCATCACCAGCGGTTGACGAGGCAGGTAGAGAATTGATGGCGACGATCAGCTGTTGTTTTGTGATCTGAATGGTGCTCAACACTTCTTGCTGGGTGGGCTCTGTTAGTAGAGCCAGATCTGAGTTTGGCATAGGATTACGATTAAATCTTGTGACGAAATCGAGCCACACTTCAGGATCAAATTGCAGAGGAAAATGAAGGTTCACTTTCTTCTATGGAATTTTTCCTTTAGCCAGATCTCGGTTAACGTATAATTTGATTGCCTCAGATTTCATGCGATTAAATTGAGCCCGTGCCCTAGAATAAACGATGCGATCATTGACATTTTGCGACTGTTTCCATGTGCGATGGAGCTGTTGCTTCAGCTGGAAACTCATTTTGAGTTCTGAATTCCACCAAAGTCTTGTATATGGACTGATTGTGATTTTTTTAGAGGCGGCATATTTGGCAACCGTGTTGATCCAGTTTGTGAGAATGTTCACAGCTATTTCTGGGTCACAAGTCTCTAAGGCCACCCAGGGAATGAGAGAGGCGGCTCTGATGCACTTATTTACGTCAAGTAAGTTGGGGCTAGTGATGTCAACCTTTTTTGTTGTCCTTTTGGCTTCTAATTTGGGGGCTGGCAGATATGCAGTCACATGTATTGGGACATGATCAGAGTCGAATGACGTTTCTGCAATGTAATCAAGGGTGCAAGGGATAGAGGCTAGAACTAGATCTAAGAGGTTATTCCCCCTGGTTGGAGCTTCATTAATAAGTTGTAGATCAGCACATCTCAAGTGTGCCAGAAGATCCTTTTTCATATTAGATAGCTGAGGAGGTAAATTGAAATCACCACAAACTACGTGAGAAGCTGTGGGATGCAGCTGATTGATTATCCAGTTGGAAACTTCAAGGATGATTTGCGGGGAAGGCGTTGGAGGTATGTACACCACACAGAGGTCAAACGTCACGAAGTTGTATCTTAACGTAACGAGGATTGCTTCATAGTTAGGGGAGTTACTGGATTTATTATCCAATAGCTTGAAAGTGGATTTCTTGTAAAATATTGCGACGCCTCCACCCTTGCGTGCAATCCGAGATGTGAATACGACCCCATAATCAGCTGGGGCAGCTGCTGCTAGGAATTCTTCATCGTCATTCAGCCAGGTTTCGGTGATGGCGAGCAGGTCAAAATATCCGGGGAGCAGAATTTGCTCCATAGTGTCAAGCTTGTTCCTAAGACTACGCACATTCTGATAAAATATGGTGCAGGCAGGTACTGTAGGTACTTTGATACGGACGGGTGGTCTCTGACATAGCACGACTCGATTCAGCGGGGTGTGTCTAGGACTGATGAGCACAGGGATCGGCATATTGGTGTTCCGTGTCTGTGGTTCTAGTTGCGGTAACGAGATCTGGGATTGCTATGAATCAGGGTACCATTGGTGGGAGTCCTTTCCATTACTTCTATATCGCTGCCCTTTATGCCCGAGATATGGCATAACAAGAGCTCCAGCAGGCCAGATTTCAGGATTGAAGAGTGCTTCAAAATCTGCATCAGCCACATCGATCTTAAAGGAGGCGTATGTGGGATATTTTGTGGATAGCTTGGTGACTCTACCATTCATTTTGAAAGCAGCAAGAAGGTGTTCCACATCATCAGCTGTGGTAGCAGGGGAGAGCCTACTAATGAAGACATTACGGATCCGCTTGCTCATCATTCCAGTGTTCGCAATTTGCATCTTGCTGAAGTGCAAATTGGTTCCTATAACTTTAAGATTGGGGCTCAGTTCCTTAACAGTTGGATTACGGGTCAGTGTTTGTTCTTTTGTTCGTTGGCTTGCAATCATTGCATACGTTGTAGTGTCTCTATGGGTCTTTACATTAGATGCAATCGTAGTCCCTGCATAATGGTAATTATACTTATTGGTAATTATGCATAATGGTAATAATAATTATATAATGGTAATTAATAAACATTTTTTAACGGCACACACAAATTGCAACTAACACGATTTGCGCGGAGTAACAAGTTTACGAAGCTTAAACAATTAACGAAGAGAAGATTAGGAAAATTTTATGTTTTCATATGATTGAAGATTTCAATAAAGGGGAAAATACATTTCACAATAATAACGTAAAAAAACCACACAATTCCAGCTATCGGTATTTTCCCATATGCAAAAAGATCAGTTTATTACTCCTTTATAGTGGCTTGCAGTAACAGAAAAAGCCTCATAAACCGCAAAGTGCAAATTGTTTTTATTGTTTTATGGTCGTGACCTCCAGAAATGTGCTTTAGAAAAATAACACAAACGCGTTTTAAAACTGATTCTTATAACGGAACATGATAACGATGAAAGTGTAGTGCACTTTAATGATTTGAATTGGTAACTAATACAATTTAGAAACCACGCGCACGACCTTAAAAATGATATTTTAACGATACGATGGTGTCTCTGGAACGGATTAATATCGTAAAGCTGAGTACCTACACACGTGCGTTAAAATGCGGTATTTATGAATGTTTAACATTCATTTTTTGCAATTATCGTTCATATTTTCGATTTTCTTGATACTTGGGGAAAGAAACTCGTAAACCCGGGAACTCGTAAAGCGAGAACTGTCTTTATGCACAAATGAAGACGGGTGTCGTTTTAACAGAATTCATCGGAGAGGGAAATTCAAAAATAGCCGTACACCACACCCAAAGTGTTTGGTCCGAATGATCGCTTATGCAGCTCACATCAGGGCGTTGGATCTCCCCATACAAAATTAAATAAGCTTAGAAAACTGCACACACCGCGAGATGGATGAAGGGGCAGTAAACGTTTCTTATTTCTGTTAGCACATCGTGTGGATTGGCGATTTAAGAGCAAAGCTATCGATGGAAACCCTTTCCCCACAAACGGAATCAACGCCACTGGGGGATTTAAACAGAATATCACTCAATGATTTTATTTTCAGGTATTTTTGTCATTAAATCTCACTTTTTTTTTTTTTTTTTCATTTTATTTATTTATTTTTCCTGGTGAAACAAACATGATTGGCCCATTCCAATAATGATGACGTAACCTATTATTACGACTACAATCCAAATTAATTGAATTGTTGTTTAGGGTTTGGTAACAACAATTCCTCAATCCATTCATCTGTTCATCTCTGCCAACAATCGCTCTTTCTCACTCTCACAGCTCAACTGAACGTGTTAAGACTACTTTAAGTTAAACGGGAAAAAGATCGAATAGTTTTCAGAATCAAATATTAGGAAGTGAAAGGTGCCAGAAATAATAAAATCTGTTTCAGAACAACAGGCGATAATGGGAAAAATTAAAGCATTTCTTCAAAGTGAGTATTTTCTCTGAATAAATATTGATATTCCATTCAGTGGCCGAAAATGAATTGTTGGTTTAGTTAATCTTCTTTCATTCGTTTAAAATAATACTTTTTAGCAGTTGAATTGCGAGAGGGTTCCCACATTCACTCTTCCCAGTAATCCGCGTTTAGTGTTTCGCTGTCCAATTAAACTTGCAGTTTAGGAATGGATTTCTGCAAATGCGCCTTAAACGGTTTTCCCAGCTTACATTTGAATCTTTCGTTTGTCCAATTCTACGCTTGTTGTGGAGGAATCTCCCCATTTCAAACTACACAACGCTTTATCCCGACGCCCTTGAGTGTATCAAAAGTTTGTAATCATCGTCCTCAAACTTTGGCGAAGCTGAGTTTATTAATGATATAATTGATGAATTTAATAATTAATTTATTAAAAAATAAATTTAATTTACTGTCGGTTATTTGTCGAAGGGTCTAAGCGCATAAGCAATTTAGAGCCATATTGCACCGAATATAATATGTCTGCACATGGCGTGTGTTCTGTGGTGGACTGTATGTTTCTGGACGAAGGACACGATATTTCTCGAGAAAGAAATCACTGTTACCAACGCCTGAGAGAAACGAACTCAACTACAATGCTAAATAGTCCCAATCTAATTCCTAGCGTCATTTAAATGGTTGAAACTTTAGGTGGGAGGAGCAGCACAGAGATTACAGCAACTCTGACTAGCTCGAGCATATCAAAATCCTTCTTAAGATAATACAAGTTGATGAAGGTTCTCGATACTGTACTCCACTCTGTCCCCACAATAAAGGAATAACCCCAAAAGGTGGGTTGCGCGGAAACTCCTTGAATGGTTTTCGTTTTACTTATATTTCTCTTCAATAATTTCTTATGACGCAAAGATGATTGGCTCATTCTAATAAAGAAACAAAAAGCACTTTTTTCAAAAAAATAAGAATAAACTGAATCGTTCCTTACGGTTTAAATAATAATAATTCTTTCATTTATTCACTTTGCCGACAAATTGAGATTGTCACTCAGACACTGCGAGGAAGGGGATCTTATACATTTAATTTCAACTGGTTTAAAACGGAATAGTTTTCAGCAATTAAAAGTTAGGAATCAAATTGTCAAAGACAAGAGGGTCAACAAAAAAAGTAGAAAAATGGGAATCACGAGAAAATTATTTCAGAGTAAGTATTTGGTACAAAGTAACTATTCATATTGAATTCTGTTTCTCGGAATTGATTTGTTCCTTTATTTACTCGCATTTCCTTTCATTAACAAGAATACTTTTTGAGCAGTTAAATTGCGAGGAGTTTTACTGATTGACCCTTCTTAACAATCGATGTTTGTTCTTTAACTGCCCAACTTAAAACTGTTCTTTACCAAACATATTTCTTCAATGTCTTTTACAGGGGCTTGTGGCTGCTTACATGCAGATGTACAAAAATCATCAGAATTTGAGTTCGACGAACACGGAGACAGCGAAGGCAAAGACTGTGTATGTAGATTCGACAAAGTGGAGTACTCCGTTACCGTTCCAGTTAAACCTGAAACTACTTTCGTGGTTACTGCCGATTTCCATCGTATTGGAGGTTCATACACTCTGTCAGATGATGACCTGAGCAACAGCGACGGATCCCATATTGAAGTACTGGAAAAGTCTCCTTCTGTGGAGAGCGAAATCTCATCAAAAACATCAGACAAGAACGCGTCTGAAACGGAAGTTTCCGCTATTACACAGGATCCGACTCAGTTATCTGATAAAGCTGTTTCTGGGGATGTAGCTTGGGAAGAAATCCCAGGAACCTCTGGTTACAACCGAGATGACTATGAAACTCAGTCTGCAATCACAGAAAGTTCAAGCATTATTGAAGAAATTTATTTTAACAACGGGGTCTTTGGGATAGAACAAGATGAAGTTCTTTCTGTCGATTCAGACTTCAGACTTATAAGGCTGAATAGAGATGACATCGATCTGTCGCATCTCATTGGGTAAGTATTGACTAAATTCGTTTACTTTGAGCTTTTAAAATCAAATTCAGGAAATAATTACAAGGAGATTTTAAAGAAGTTACATTTTAATCGTAATCCAAAGAGAATAACACTAAAAAAGGAACACCTCTTTCAAATCTGTTTTAGTTATTACTTCATAGTTATTTAGTTATTATTTCAACTACATAGAGATTAAAAATAGCAAGGAGTGCGCATTACACATCTTCTAAATATCCATAGCTTTTTAAATCTTTGTAAAACTTTATTCATTACTTCACCCGGCTGAGGTAACCAACCTTTGTCTTCTCTATTGTCAAATTTGCACGCAGCAACGGATGATATCAACAGCAGTCATGACACCTGAGTACCTGAGTAGTACGGTTTTTAGAGGGGGACGATAAGAGCGAGAGGTGTTGAGGTACAGTAGTAATTAGCAGCTTCTCTAACATCTGCAGTATTTCACTGAAAGCAACTGCTGTACGAATTGCAGAATCAAATAACAAAACTTCGTTGTACGTTTGCGTTTATTTCCACTGCCAACTAAAATCAGGCGGTTTTCCATCTGCGATTTGCATTGCTAAGGATCTTGCTTAAAGATTTCAGAATAAATTTTGTTCCCTGCCCTCACAACTGCACTCACGTACAGGAATGAATCCTTAAAAAATACACTACATGACTCAGACCCGGTGGACCGTCAGAAGAGAACTTTTAACTGGGGGTTCTCTTTATTAGCGTAGTACGTAGATGGTACTGAAGAGATTGTGTGCATTAATAAGTTGGATAACGTCATAAAGCCTTATGTATCAGGAAATTAGCGAAGAACCATCTATTATTCTACCTTTAGATGGAAAAAGAATTCTCAAAACAATATTATGACGAATATTGCACATCGTGCAACTAGTATGGGCGAATCTTTTCAAAAAAAAAAAAAAAAAAACACAATGCTGGGCATTTATTTTTTTAATTCGAGATTAAAAATATTTCTCAAAGATGCTGTGTGCAAATTACATTAAGATTCGCCTGTGCCCAAAGACGTATCAAACAACTCAGCACACATGGGCATTAAATATACAGGGAGAAGATAACAGAAATGAAAAGAAAGAAGGAATGGAATTGGTGTTGGTACCACCCTTGCTATTTATGACGAGGCATTTCACTATAAATTATTAAGCGTCTGTCACTGATGTATTTTCTTGTTTTTGTTTATTAAATTCAAACATGCTAATTTCCATTACAGATACGATGATGAAAACATCACATTTCTTGAAGAAATAGCTGAGGATCATCGGGTTGTACGAACTCTGTATAAAGCGGCGGAACGCTTCGCAGAACAGCTTAAAATAAAGGAAAAGAAGAAAAAGTGTGGTGCCAAATTCTGGCTAAGATTTATGTCTCAGAGAATTCTGAACATGTTCAATTAGTGTGGTTTGACATTCCTGATTTCGGCGTTGAGCACGCTTATCCAAATTATATTTATACAATGGAGCATCTTTCGTGCGTGCTCTTAACTTTTTTCAGACAAAAAGGTGCAGAACTATATATCTGTTTCAAAATTCTCAAGATACAGTATGTTTCAATGGACTATTGTTCTTATTTTTTTTCATTATCTCATTGCTAATCATTTATATTTACCTTCACGGATACCTCGTTGAATTCTTTGCTACCACAACGAAGGCCTCAATGAATCTATTACTTGCTGCCCATGATGAGAGAATGTGGAATTGAACTGCTACTGCTTCAAATACATGTGCCTAGGAATCTGCTGTTTGCAACCTTTACTGATCAAGGATGCATGTGTTTATTTCAACATGCAAAGGAGAATTTTCACACCCGAAATCTTAGAGAATGTGTACTGTTGCTGCCATTGTGCAGATGAAGACAGAATAGCTGTTAAACTAGAGTTTCGTCTGATAGTGAGAGTCATTGGTCGAAACGATCTATGGCTGTTACTCTGGAGATGGGCATCCTTTGCTACCTCAACGAAAGACTCAACGAACCTGTTACTTGCTGCAATGGTGAGAGAATGTGGAATTGAACTGCTACTACTACTGCTGCTAATATATGTGCGTGGGAATCTGTTACTCTGGAGACGATGGCATCCTTTGCTACCTCAACGAACGCCTTAAAGAACCTGTTACTCGCTGCAGATGACGAGGAATGTGGAATTGAACTGCTACTGCTTCAAATACATGTGCCTAGGAATCTGCTGTTTGCAACCTTTACTGATCACGGATGGATGTGTTTATTTCAACCTGAAAAGGAGAATTTTCACACCCGAAATCGTAGAGAATGTGTACTGCTGCTGTCATTGTGCAGATGAAGACAGAATAGCTGTTAAACTAGAGTTTCGTCTGATAGTGAGAGTCATTGGTCGAAACGATCTATGGCTGTTACTCTGGAGATGGGCATCCTTTGCTACCTCAATGAAAGCCTCAACGAACCTGTTACTTGCTGCAATGGTGAGAGAATGTGGAATTGAACTGCTACTACTACTGCTGCTAATACATATGCGTGGGAATCTGCTACTCTGGAGATGATGGCATCCTTTGCTACCTCAACGAACGCCTTAAAGAACCTGTTACTCGCTGCAGATGACAAGGAATGTGGAATTGAACTGCTACTGGTGCAAACAGACGTGTGGGGGAATATGCTCTTTGCTACCTTTACTGATCAGAGATGGATGTGTTTATTTCAACCTGCAAAGGAGAATTTTCACATCCGAAATCGTAGAGAATATGTCCAGTTGCTGCCATTGTGCAGATGAAGGCAGAATAGCTGTTAAAGTACAGTTTCGTCTGATAGTGAGCGTCATTGATCGCTACTGTCGAAAATATTTCTGTTAATTGCTATTATTATTATTATTTATTAATATTATTATTATCGATTATATGATTATTATTTATTATTATTTATTGATTATTATTTATGATGATTATTATATTTATTTATTGAGGAATTATAATAATATATATCTATATTTGTATTATTCAGTATTGAATAAATCCTGAAACAAAAAAAAAATAACTGTGTTTGTGGTCTTACTTTGGGAACTTCACACTAACCTTCCTCCTTTCCAGTTTCAACAACCACTCAGACAATTTTCACTCCCTTTTGTTTGAATTTCGTTCCACGAATCGAAATCGGTGGTTGAGTTCTTTGTAATCTTGATTCTACAAATTCTGCCCTTTTCATACTCAACCAGTTACTCATTTACTGTCATATCATCAGTCATATGGGTTATGTGTCTCTTAATTATTTATCGAGAAGAATAAACAGGATTAAATTTGGACTTCAGTATCACTGCTCAACAAAACCAATTTTTTTTATTTATTTATTATTTTTTTTTTTGCCGGTTTTCTGGTTTTCTTTTTTTGTTTGCTTCCATCCAGTTTGATCGAGAAAACTGGGTTGAAGTTATTTTCATCGGCCTGTTCAGGAAATTTCTCTCTTCAGCTTACAACGATTTACGCACCAACCAACGGTCGGAAGTGTTCTGCATCCCTTAATCGTGTATCAACGAGAATGTACCGGATTAGATTAGCAGGTGAATGTCACCGGTCACAAACTGGAACTTTTTTCAATCCTTAGTTTTGCAAGCCGATTTCGAATATTTCCCCTGTTTTATTTATTTATTTATTTATTCTAGCACGTGTACTTTTTGTAATAGGACTGCTGATTAGAGCTGACGGGGTTATTCCACGTCGATGTAGTCGGTGGATACGTCCAGCGGTGCCTACAACCAATCGCACTGTATGCATCACCAATCTGGTCTTCTGCCCCGACGTCGTACATAAATAGATTCCTCGCAGTCGAGTACTGGGTAATGCGATGGATGAACAGGGTCACGGGCAACGCATTCACCATCTCCAGGGCTGATTTATGTACCAACTTAAATATGACTCCCTGGAGAGTTCACATTGCATCCAGGAATATTCTTCTTCTTTCTCAGATGCTTACCGGCGTGATTGACGCCCCCAGTCTTCGAGGACTTATCTCTACTCCACGTGCTGGACGCAGTTGTGACAGTCCCTACCTACCGTTGCATTCTACACTGTCCAACCTGTGCTGTCTGAAGAATTTCTTCCCAAACAACGCAGTGAACCTTTTCAATTCATTGACAATAGACCCTGTGAAATACTCCGAAAGCAAGCAGTACAGAGTGAAGAGCCTTTCAGAAGCGCACAGCTTACTTCAACTGTAAATTTGACAATGAGTGAATTTGTAAACAATATTGTAAATATACGCACTTGTGTAAATACTGTAAATAATTGTAATTTTTGCTTTTGTATACCCTTCATATTGTGTATAATTGCAATTCTTGCATTTTGTACACCCTTCTCGCCGGTCGGCTGTGTATAAGGGGTGAAAGCAAACACTTGCTATTTTTAATAAACGGATTTAATAATAATAATACCAGAGCATTTAATTGAGATGATTTCGTTAAAACACACGACAGTTACATTTTATCAGTTTTAAACCAAATACACTTTTGTTCTGTTTCATTAAACACGTCGTTAAAATAATACAACGCACTCTTGTGAAAAAATATGTAAAATTTAAAAATGTTGTGAGATGATTCCATTTGGTACCCTTTCTCGGGAGTGTTCAGGTACAACATCCAGCAGTGTTCTGGCAAAATAGAGTTTATTCGAAAATCCTGGTTAGCAATTTTCTATTGACGTAATTTGTAGTGTAATCCTTACTCAACTGAATGTGTCATTGACGATTGAACCTATATGACTGTAATCTACACTGAGTGAGCGCTGAATTATGACCACCCCTATGAAAACTGAATGCGACTCGTTGACCACGTAAGGTACGAGAGTGCGGAGTTCGTCGACTTACGTAGCATAGATAAGGTGTAAGTGCAGTGACCCAGTAGGTAGTAAAATTCCGAGCGTGATGGGTAAAAGAAAAGATTTATCGGACTTTGACAAAGGACAGATTGTGAGTGCTCGACGAGCTGGTGCCACAATTTCCCAAACCGCTGAACTGTGGGGTGTTCGAGAGGCACCATAATTAAAGTGTACCAGGACTGGCATCAAAATGGTGAAATAACGACCCGATGGCAAAGGTCAGCGAAAGGTTGATGTTAGAGGGCGGGTACGACGACTCGTACAGGCGAACAGGCGCAGCAGTGTTGAAGTGACCATGCTTCTCACGCTCTCACGTATGAGCTATACCAGGAGACGACCTCTAGGGCATTCTTTCGTAACCAAGGTTGATCAGCGTAAAAGACTCGCCTGGTGCAAAGAGCATGCCAGTTGGACGTTAGAAGGTGTGCTGGTCGGATGGGTCACGTTATTTACTGCACACCGTAGACGGTCGTGTACATCAGGCTCTTGATCCATCATGCATGGTATCCAAAGTGCAGGCCGGTACAGGCGGTTGTATGGTGTGGGGCATATTTCACTGGCAGGAACTTGGACCCCTGGTGCGTGTGGAACAACGTATCGGTGGTCTCCGCTATGGTCAACTGCTTGCTCACTGTGTACACTCCTCTATGTTACACTCTTGTAATGCTACTAAATAACAATGACTGGAATCTGTAAAACGTCTATATTATGATAAAATAAAATACATGCGTACTGATTGTATAACAATATGTTAAAATATTCAAACAAAATAAATTAAATGTCGTATAGAAAGGATAAAATACAATAAAATATATATAATTAAAAGCGATAATAGTTGTTTAAAACCACTAATACACATATAATACACATAAAACCACATATTATGCTTTCTCTCCTCTCTTCTGAATAACAGAGTTATAAAGCTTCATACAGGAGATCGCACCCTTACTAGATCCGTCACCGCAGGAGTCCCACAAGGAGGGGTCCTTTCGGGCCTTCTGTTTTCATCCATTATCTTCCCACTGGTTGCACATTCTCGATGTCTACTGAGCTGTGCGGACGATATCAAGATACTCACTCCCATCATCCCCGGTCAAGACCTAGATCTGGTAAAAGTGGAAATTAACAACACTCTCACCACAGTCACATCTTACCTCTGCCAGTTTGGACTCAAGATCAATCCTGCTAAGTCGGAATTCATGGTGTATTCATTGAAGCAAACTCCTTCTTCTCTCCAGCCTTCGGTCGGCAACGCCCTCATCCGAATTGTGTCCAGCCATCGTGATCTGGGCGTTGTATTCGACCCAAAACGTCGATTCAACGCCCACATGGATATGCTCCTCACACGTGCTTCAAGACTCCGGTGGATAGCAAAACAACATCTCCTTCATATCACAGATAAAAAGATAACCGTGAAGTACATAAGAACAGTTATCTTTCCACCTTTACTCTATGCTGCTGAAATTTGGGCGTCAGCGGTACCGTCAATAAAGAAACCACTCTTTGCCACAGAATTCTTGCTCCTAAAGTGGGCCAATAGGAAGCACAACCTTCCAGCTCTGATTCGTACCACACAGTTTGCCAACTCTCTCGGAATTCCACGGCTTCCCACCTTAGTTGACGACCAACGCCTCCTAGCAACAGTCAAGATGTTAACAGGCATAATGGCAACACCTTCATTCTGGGATACCTGTGGCTGGAGGTTCCCCCCCTGCTGCCCTCAGGGCCAATCCCGAGCTCTACTCGCATTCAGCACGACTCCATCTCTCGGACAGGTTCCTTCCTCAGCAGTTGCTCAAGCAAACCCAGGCACTGGACGCCGACCTGAACAAATTCGCTGCTGACCGGACTTACCGGAAAAAATTTATGTCTAGTAGGACTAATCAGCAATGACTGATGTATACCTTGCATCTGTTCCTGTCTGATTAAGCTGGTGCTCTTATCTCGATGTTAAGCCAGCTCAATCAGATTTAACTCTCGTTAGGAGTTCTCTCCTTTGTATTATAATATGTTTTCTTTGTAAAATTACCTTTTTGTAAATAATTGTTCAATTCTCCCGGAAGTTTGGGAAACTGTAAGCCCCTGGCTTTATGGCCGTGAAGGGTAATAAAGATTATCTCTCTCTCTCTCTCTCTCTCTCTCTCTCTCTCTCTCTCTCTCTCTCTCTCTCTCTCTCTCTCTAATACAGGAGCTTTCAGGATGACCGACAATCTATATGTATCACACATCTCAGCAGGTGCGCGCATGGTTCACTTCTCCTGCATTGGAACCGGAAAATGGATTGACCACTTTAAACCGTTCGTCTCTTCGTAGGATAAGGGCTTCAAAGAGTGGATGAATGCGACAGCCCTTATCCCTATTATGACTGTAGCGCTCGGACGAACATATTCTTAGACTCTGCAGCCATTTCTGGTTACAAATGCCATGTGCCTTATCCACGAGCACGGCTACTTCAGCAGTAATGCCATGCCCAGTTTCCCAGGCATGTTCCGCTACAGCTGAACCTCCGTAATGTCATTTGCAGTCTTAAGGGCTCTATTGTGTTCCACCAGGCGATCCGAAAGTCTACGTTTTGTTGCCCCCACATAATACCCCTCACAATCAGGACACTCAATTTCATATACATACGACCCCACTGGTGGCATTGCCCGCAATAGGATGTTTAGTTGCGGACCCCCTACTGTGTGCAACCTCCGACCTGGCAGCTCCACACAGCGTATCTTACACGAGCGCAAGATACGGGAAATGGGGTCCGAAATGCCCGGATAGTAGGGGATGTGTGTGGAGGAACCAGGTCCGGTAAAAAGGTAAAGGTAAAGTGCAGCCATTATCAACCCACTGCAGGATGGAAGCCTCCTCAACAATTCATGGTGATTGAAATGGACCATAATCTGCCACGCTGGTCCAGTGCGGGTTGGCAGATCGACCGTATTCAGCAGTCAGGGGCTTGAACCCCGGTCTACTCAAAGAGCGTGTGCTACTGCACTCCCACTCCTGTCCACTCGGGTCCGCTGTAACACGATTAATCTCGTCGCCTCTCTCTTCAGACGAGGAGCAGTGGGACCCCACCCTTTCCAATAAGGCCTAAACCACACTGCTTTTGTGGCAACTGGCGTGAGCTGTTTTGAAGTGTGTGTATTGGCCCTCAATACAGGTTTTCTGTAAACCTTAGTTTTCAAGTGACGCCCTTCTCTTGTATACACACACGTCTAAGAACGGAAGTGACCCCCCTTGGTCAACCTCCGAAGTAAACTGAATATAAGACAAATCGCTATTCAACCACTCGAGTATTTCTATATCGTGTTTTCTTTGTATCACCGTGAACGTGTCATCAACATATCTCTTCCCTGCACGTAATGGGGGAAGACTAGAGCTCCCCAACATCCTATCTTCAAATTCTTGCATGGCTAAGTTGGCTATAATTGCACTAATAGGTGAACACATCACCACTCCCCGAACCTGCTGGTACATAACTCAACCGCTGTCTGAAAAAAAAAAGGCCATTAAAGTTCCTCGCGCCATTGATGGGATTCGAACCCAGGCCTTTTACCCTCGGTGTAAATAGTGGCGTACTGGGGAGATAGTCACCCCCAGAGAAAGGGGAGTAAATGTCATGGGCACAATCCATGAGGTCGCCAAATGGATACCGTGATCCCACCTCAAGGTGGAAGATGTCTGCATTATTTCAGAGACAGACATACATTGGCTTTCCATTAATATCCGGACACCTCTCCATCGATGGGGAAACAGTTCCTATGTAGACATGTAGACATGTAGACACATATAGTATCTTATGTAAGGAAGCCCCCAAACGCTAGTTCAACTCCGCCGTGGTACACTGTGATGTTACAAAAACTCTGCAGAAAGGCGAGAAATGTGTGTAACGCATTATATCTCATATTGTGATAACCTTCGTAACGAGTTGCCATGGTAATGTGAACCACCTGGAATAAGTAACGCATCACCATAGGAGAAGACTACTGTTACTTATTCCTGGCGGATACCACCACCCAGTGGGCAACCGTTGCAAAATAGTGTGGGATAAATCACTGTGTTATCCACATGCTGTCCCTATTCCACTTAGCAAATTGATGGTAGGAGAGGGAGAGGAAGAAACTCAGTCCAAAGAGGAAAGGGACAGATACTCCTCGCACTCATTCACTGAACTAAACCACTCATAAACCAACTTAGTCAGCAACCCTTTCCCATTAGAGTAGACGGTTTTTGCCTAATCGGGGTAACGAGGGCCCCTTCAAAACCCCTCTCCAGGCGGAACGGTTTCGAAGCTTATTGGTTTCTTATCGGTGGGTGGGCAGATACCCCGGCTGTTGCAATAGTAAAAACACAGTTACGAATTATATCTCTACATTAGTCTCCTCCACAGGTGAAGCATTACTTATTCGGGATAGTGCAATACCACGGCAACTCGTTGTGAAGGTATTCACAATATGAGATATAATTTAAACGATGCATTGAAACTACCTTAGTAGCAGTAGAAGTGATGTGTGTGCATTACCCATTCATAAGTAAATTTAGGCCAAGCTACGGAGGGTTAGCGGGGCGAAAGGGGGAATTAAGGGACGTCGTTTAAATCTATTACACAAAAGTATTTTATTCCTCATAATCGCGCATGCCACCAGAGATTGGTTTATGAAGGCTTAAAACTGAATTATACAGAAACATCTTCTTTCGGCCCAGACATTCGCTCTTTCGGGTGTTGCCCGTGTTTATCGCACCGAACTTATAAATACCATACAGGTTTTTTCAGGTAAATTACCTGCTGACCTGTTGGTCATTCGTACTGGACTTATCTGTGACCTCGCACGGGGTAACCCTGCGTTGGTGTTAGGTGTTCGGTCGTGCTCAGATTGGGTGGGGCCCGGTGAGGCAGTGGCTTCAGTAGACTGGAGAACAATGTATGGTTTGGTTGTAAATACATGGCAAACTCGCTGGAACAGCTCTGAGAATTGCAGAGAGACGTTCATATTCTCGCTCTCAGTCTCTTCTGTGAATTACGGGATTAGACCCTCGCACCAATTCAATTTGTATCCCTCTTCCTTTCGGATGGAGCGCGGCCTAAGGTCTAGACTAATTAAATTGAGCTACGTTTCTTCTGGCCTTTTCTTTTGCGCGGAGATGGAGGCTGACAGTCATATCATTGTCCTCTGTCCATTCTATGTTCCCCTGTGAAGTCACCTTGAGAGAGGGGTCTGTACCTTAGACAGAGATAATTTACCACTTTTATTTGTAAATCACCTTAATTTTAAGGTTGTTTGTTGTTATGTGTATTCCTAAAAATGTTTTTTAACAGAAGATTTCGGTTAGTGCCAAGTAGAACGTGGTTCACCTGTGTGAGATTCAGGACGGTATTCGGTGGAACAGGATTCGGTAGGACAGGATTCTCAACTATGGACCACCTTCACGTAATATCACAGCTAATGGAGAAAGCAAATGAACATAAAACACCATTATGCCTGGCATTTGTGGATTATGAAAAGGCATTTGACTCCATACAGCATAAGGCAATGTTTTGGGCACTGGAACGACAAGGCATAGATACTCCATATATTATGATTTTGAAGAAAATATATGAGAGTGTTACATCCTTTATTAGACTAGACAAAGACAGTAGCAAATTTAAAATCGAGAAAGCAGTTCGACAAGGAGACACAATATCTCCGAAGCTGTTTACTGCTGCCCTTGAGGAAGCTTTCAGAAGATGAGACTGGTCGCAGAAGGGAGTCAATGTGAACGGACAGTACCTAAACCATTTACGATTTGCAGATGACATTGTGGTCATAAGCCACGATCCCAACGAATTAGAGGAAAATCTTAATCAGTTATGCACAGTTAGTAAGGATTTTGGACTAAAGATGAATATGGCTAAAACAAACGTAATGATGAACAAGTGTGCCATGGAAAGGGAAATAATGATTGAAGGAGCAGTAATTGAAAAGGTGGAGTCATATACTTATCTGGGACAGGTTATCAGCTGTAATAATGATAAATGGCTGGAAGTCAAGAGAAGAATAAATTTTGGATGGATAGCATTCAGGAAATATAGTCACATACTGAAGAGCAATATCCCAGTTTGTCTGAAACGTAAAATAATGAATCAATGTATACTTCCCACCATGAGAACTACACAGCGAAGAATGGAACGAATTATATTGGAAATCAGACTGTTAGATAAGAAGAGAAACACATGGATTAGGCAGCAAACTCAAGTAAAGGACATTCTTATCAAAACTAAAGAACTAAAATGGTCTTGGGCAGGACACATAGCTCGAAGACATGATGACAGATGGACTAAGAAAATAACAGAATGGTACCCAAGAGGAGCTAGAAGAAAACCTGGAAGACAAAGGCGGAGGTGGATAGATGAAATTCATGAGTTTTTGAGTAGTAAATGGATGGCCAGTGCTCAAAACAGAAGGAACTGGAAAGTTGCTGGAGAGGCCTTCATCCTGCAGTGGATTGAAAATGGCTGATGATGATGATGATGATGATGATTCGGTGGAACAATTTAGCCAATGAATGGACTTGTTTCTCTTTTTATGTATATCGACTCTACTCAGTCCAAATTTTTTAAATAGAGATTGAGAAAATGATTAATTGAAATTAACATTGTAAATATTGTTTAAAGTATAAAAGAGGATGGTCTGTGGCACTGGATTTCATGATTTAAGAGAATAATACGACGCATCCAGTGGAGACTGGAACTGGATTTTAATAAGTAAGTTAAGATGAATACAAGTCGGTTTCAGGGTGACGAACGCCTTCTTCAGCAAGTGAAATAAACTCATACTAACAAAATACAGACGTTAGAGATGGAATAAAATAAATGGTAAATGAGCTGCGCGTGATTAGATGACTTCGAGAACGCGCACATGACCGCGAGATTGCGCAAACGTGATTCACGTGATCGGCACTCATTGTTGGTGCGCAGACGTGTGTGGGATTGCTGCGAGCATTTGTAGAGTTTCAAAACTGTTGATTCGAAGATAGGGTGTAACCTTGTATGCAGCCTTGGAGCGATTTGAGGCTTTTGGACAGCTCGATATATTTAACGGTTCTCACCGAAGGCGGTGACAGTAGTGTCGGGATTGGTTGATCAACTCACAATCGCGTATCGGGTTAAGGTTATGATGATTTGACCAGAAATGTTCCACGATTGCGAAGTGATCGGTGTCACCTAGGCGAATCGATCTATTATGCTCTGCGATGCAGTCCTGAAGGCGTCTTGAACTCTCTCCAAAAAAGCAACTGCCGCAATCAAATAAATGTTTGTTGTGAAGTACAGAGTAACAGTAAATTATCCCATCACGGCCACGAGCACCAGGGGTTCACATGAAGTTGATTGAGAAAAACAGAATAATATACCGTTTTTACAAATACAAGACGGGTTTAAAAAAAAAAAACTTGACAATGGTTCAGCAAGGCTCCAGTGATGACAGATTTGAACATGGGGAGAGGTGCATCACAATCCACTTTTAGAATCTCAGGGTTAAAGGGCTTTGGTCAAGTTGTATCTGTCCTTCTTGTTACTTATTAGCCTGTCAAAGTTGGCGTCCACACAGTTCAAGGTGGCGAGCATCTGCTTGGGGAGAAACCGTCAGTGAGTGCAAGCCAGTTGTGGTGAGCTTTCTAACAGTGAAGGGATGTCGGACGCAGCTCCTGCTTTGATATCCACCGTAAACGAGAAAATGTGTTGGTTTTGTCGATCTGGTTGACAAAGGACATCTTTTGATCAAACAGAACACCAAGGTGTGTGTTTGCGCGAGGGTATGTTTGATACCCCTCCGAATGACACGTTGAGTAGAGTTGGCACGGATTTAAGGGAGAATATAACCTGAGCGGACTTCCGTGGATTGATTTTTAGATTGAGATTGAAGCCCGCCAGCTACGATTCAAGATCCTTAAGTTGGGAATTCATCCTGTTGCTGAGGGTTGTCGCCAGTGTTAATTTGCGTCAGCAGTTTGACATCATCAGCATAACATAAGAGACCGTTCATGGAGGCAATGGACACGATGATAGACTTGAACAGTACAGCAGATAGGACACCGCCCAGCGGTATTCCAGCAGTAATATCACAGGATAGGGTGTGTTGTTCCCAATGTAAAATAAGTATTCTGGGACAGAGCAGAGATTACAAAGAGCACAACAAATCACCTCGAATATGAAATTTCTACTTAAGTAGAAGGAGCAAGGCCGGGTTCGCCACGGCATCAAAGTCTACTGTTATGTCGAGATATATGGTTTCCAGCTGAGCTCTTTGTTCGAATGCTGGGAGGATGCGTTCTGTGGTGGCTGACAGTTAGTGATTGATGATTTTCCTGGGATGGCGTAGTGGATTTCAGGTGGTTTCGTCTTGAGGATTTGATGAGTAACTGTCGGTAGCAGAGCCTTATGGAGAGTTTTTTTTAGCAAATAGGAATGCAACGAAGATGGGTCTAAACTGGCTGACGTGTTTGGAAAATTGGTTTCTAGGGATGGGGTACACTCCGTACTTATTCCACTTGGTTGGAAAATAATGTTCAGTGAGGCATTTGTTGTAGATCGAGAGAAGAGGATCTATGATGAATGTGCTCAAGCATTTGACCATAAATTGCGGAATTCCATCCTCCCCAACAGTGGCTGTTATGGGAAGGGAATTGATGGCACCTATGAGCTCCTGTTTCGTTATCTCGATAGTCCCCAGGACATCTTAAGGGTTTTCATAGCGTGGCATGTTGCGCGGTAGATTATTCCACTACGTAAGAGAGGGGCGATGGGAATTTTTTTACATTCGAGAGCAGAGGACGTAAGTTCCTACCAGGGAGTTGCACGCATTTCATGCGTAGGATCTTAGAAATCTGATCCGATGTGCCGGATAGTAAGGAATATAGGCAGTTGGTGTACTGTCACGGGGGGACGATGGCCTCAGATGTGTCGCAAGTTGTCGTGCTTGTAGGAAGCACTTGTCTAATAAATGGGTTGGGTACCCACAATTCACTAGGTGAGCTTTTATTCTGGAAATCTCGGTGCGCCTGGCTTCCTCCGAGCTGGAATGTCTCCAAGCTCGAGATAATAGAGCGCGCGCAGTGTTTAGATGTCAAGGGGCATTGGCCGATCTCTAGTTTCGATAATTCTCGGTAACAGTAATTACCGATAAATCTCGGTAATTTTACAATTTTATGAAATTCCGTCCACTACAGTTCAATTCTTACGTGTGGACAGACAGACGGACAAACGGACGGACATCGTGAAAGCGACAGGCGCTTTACGCTCATATACAAAATCGCTGAAAAAGAGAAAAACACAAAGAAAACAGGGGAGGTAAGAGAAGAAAGAAAATGTTCCCTCTGACATTACAGTGCTTTTGTCACATTCATTCGTTTCTATAGGCCGTCGTTCCTTGTCTCTGATTGGAGGAATTTCTTAAGTCATCTCTCAAGGCTGTTGTTAGGCGATGACGGGTGGAGAAGTAAGAACTAGTATTCCAGGATTTTCAGGGCGCACAATATAAAAATCTGTGCGTGTACACACTTATGTAAACACAATAGAAGCTGGCGTAACATGGAATAAGTGTTTGATGCGTCTAAAATTACAAAAAAGACAAGAAAATGCGTTCTTGCAATTGCGTACTTTCAAATGCTAAAAAGAATTGCTCCAGCATATTAATCCTACCGAACAGAGAGGAATCTGAATAGGTCTCGCCCATAAATAAAGGAGTCAGCACAAAAAAAAAAAAAAACTTGGTCCACACGCAGGAACAGACGCAACTTGTCATAACCCCGGAGTGTGAAAATGGTAGATTTTAGTGAATATTAAACTGAGGAGTGTTAACAGCATCTTGCACAGCGCGGAGACAAAGATTTTTTCTACCAATGAAGGCCTTGCCGATGAAGTCTTCGGCAGGGGAAACCCCCCCCCCCCCGTGTTTGGTGAGATTTTCCCTAATAACAGGGTCTTTTAAGAGAAAAATAATTTCGTTTTCAGTCAACATTGCTGATTTATTCGCTGCTTATGACCAACCTCGCCGGAAGTATAAAGATTAAATTATACAAACTGAAATAATACAAATTGCGATAACAAAAGGAGTTTCCTTGAGTCCGGTTTTCTGTGAGATTCAGTAGGCACCACGAAGGCATAAACCATCCAGTACAAAATGTACAAAAACTCCAATTTATTTATGACTTTCCTGTTGAACATTGCAGAACTGTATATTTTCAATTGTGTATTTGTATAATCATCGTTTTTTTTAAGGGAACACCCCCTAAAAAGCCACCCCCTAAAAGGCTTATATGTTCTCCCTCTCTTTTTGCTGTTATCTCCGAAAAACGTTTAACAAAAAAACAAATAAATTATTATTATTATTATTATTTATAACATAAAGAACATTAATTTGTTAAGTACAACTTACTTTTTTTTTTTTTTAAATTGGTTTTTCGACATTTAACATACGTGGCTGATCGTGTTAAAAGTAATTAATACCGAATTAATTATTGACATGTGACAAAATGTCTTAAATTTTATTCAGGGTTGTTCCTTTTATATTAAACACAATTTATTAAATATTATTTTACACGCAGAAATATCCTCGAGATTCTCATTACTTCATTTCCGGACCTATTCACTTTAGTAAATATTATTAATTTTAATAATGCGTGGAGTATTGAAACCTGCCTAAATTCTACTTTCCAGTAATATATATCACTCCACATTTATTCCCAAGAAGAAAAAACATACACACGCAGCTTTCTTTGCATTAACAACGCACGCTTAATAATTCACGCAGCCACCATTACAAATCCCTCACTCATCTCTGCATGGACTCCAAAAGGTCTTCTGTGTTCCCACGGTCGCAGCATCAAATGTCCTTTTCCAGAAGGTCCCAAACGATCTCAATTGAGATGAGATGGGATGAGTTCGGCGGCCACTGGAGGTTGGGAGAATTTTCTTTTTCTTCCTCTTCTTCCTTCCTTCCCAGTTAATATTAGGCCTAGTGGCCTTTAATGGGCTTTTTTCTGTCCATCGCCGAGTTACTCAGTCACAGGCGTAGATACCAAGGTTTTTTACAGCAAGAATGTGGGGTTTTTCGTCCAGCGAAACAGACAAATCGATCATTGAACACACGCAATTAACAGACATAAGACACCCAGCACGGCATGGGAATTTAAAACATCCGGATGGCCTAAATATAATAGTCCACACACAGTCCTAATATAAAAGGTTTTCTAATAATAGTTTTAACACAGAAGGTTTGCACTTTCTGTAATATTACCAGTGGAGAAGATGCTTGACGCATATAGTCAGGTGTCTTGATATAATCTAACTAAAAACTGCTTTGAACACGATATGTTACTGTTCTCTTAGGCTCAAACTCCATCATTACGCCTGTCGGTCATGGCTCTCCCCATGGTTCGGTGTTAGGGTCACTCGTCTGGAACTTTGTACAGGATGAGTAGCTCGTTAGAACTGTTCACAATTGCTTTAAACTGGTATACGCCGATGACCTCACACTGCTTGTAAAAAGGATTCTCTTTCCTCAATTGAATCCGTTGCATATGGTATTATGACTGATTTACCTCAATGGTGTACCATCATCAAGTTGTCTGTAGCATCAACCAACACTGCAATAATGATGCTAAAGGAGTCGCTTGATGCTTCGCGGCTTCCAATGTTTAAACTTTCAAATAAGTCATTGTCTTTGGTGGCCTTTCATAAATTTCTCGCTATGACCTGACAGAGTAACTACACACTAAGTTCAATTAATTTTATTTTGATTTTCCGAAAGTCGCTTGGGTACTCGGTACAGGATATTTCGGGTCCGTACCGAGTCACGCTTAGTTATCGCCCACCTCCTCGTGGTGTAACCGGCACGGGGAATCTCTCCGGTGGTCGTCTTCCTGATGGCAAATAACCATGCCCAAATATAACATTCTTCGGATTTTACAAAGTTTTGAATTCATCACCGTGTACCGAGATGGAGTTCATCTGATGTTCCTGAGACAGCGCACAAAAGATGGAATAAATGAAATATTGCCAGCATTCCACCGTTACCCACGACAATCATCTATTTTTCGAAATCTGTCAGAGTCGATTCGATCAAATAGTTAGTATGGACGGCATACAATCAACAGGCAGGGTCACATTTACCAGTTGTGTTCGCCGTACGTGAATCACCCGCAGATGAGGAACATCCGATTGCTAAAACACTCGGGTGGCCATAATGTTTTGACTGGACAGTGGAAAGTTTTGAAAACTGATATTATAAAACTTAATTATGCAAAAGAAGAATACACTTGAATTAGGGGGTACGGTAACTAAATAAATTTTAATTCGGTAAAAAGAAGCTTTTGGGGTAGCGCACCCCGTCCTAAGCTAAGTACATGCACACAGAAATGTAAACATAACATGAAATTTTAGGAATGAATTAAACTCAATAAGCAGTGTGGGCTCGGACTGCTGGAGAGCGTGCACATGGACGTGAGAGAGTTCAATCACTTACTCTGTCAGATCAGTTGTTTGTTGTTGGTGCCCGGCGCGTATGTGGGATGACTGCCAGCATTTGTTGTGGTTTAACAGTACGTACTCTAAAACTGGGTGTAGTCTTGTACCTCTATTGCGATGTAAAACTTTGTGACAGCTAGATAAGTTTAGGGACTGTAACCATAGGCGACGATTGTCGTGTCGAGATTGGTCGATAACCTCACTGTCGAGGCTGGATCGAGATCAAGTTGGGTTGACCAGAAATGCTTTGCGATTGCAGAGTCGCCTAGGCGGACGGATCCATCAAGTTTCTCGAGGCGGTCCTGGAGTCGTCTCGAGCTTTCCCCCACATAAGATCTCCCAGAATCGTGGCAAGTGATCTGGTATACAATACAGCTGCGCAACAGAGGGGCGATGGATGTTTTTACTCTCGAGACCAGAGATCGCAAACTTTTACCAGGAAGTTGTAAGCACTTCACGCGGTACTCGCGTAAGATCCTAGAAATCTGGTCTGAGGCGCACGAGGAATATGGTATATAAGCTGTAAATACCGTGTCGCTCTCATGAGGGAAGAAGAGCCTCCGGCGAGTTGGAAGTTCTTGTGCTTGTCCAACACACGGGGGTGGGTAGTCACAGTTGGTGAGGTCAGCTTTTATCATAGAAACCTCGGTGCGCCTGGCTTGTTTAGAGCTGCAATGACTCCAAGCTCGAGAGAGTAGAGCGCGTGAGCTCTACTCTCTCGAGCGTGATGAAAGGGTGTGATGAAAATTTTTTTTGGGTAGGCTCGGAAAACAGTCCCAGGAAGTGATCCATCAGGAGAACCAAATATAGTGGGATAACTAAGTTTTGAAAGTTTAAGTGAAGTATAGTTTAGGTTACTGTAAAGGTAACCTGCTCGAGATGAAAGACAGAAGTACGCAGAGAGATGTATTTAGGAGGAAGACGGAGAGAGATAATGCTTATGGAAGAACACCGGACCGCTCTGCAGCCTACAGAGATAAATAAAGTAAGAGGGAGAGACTTCTACTGAATGATCTGGCACATCGAAGAAAGATATGACGCCCAGGAATGATCGGCGAAGCGAATAGTATCCCTGATAAATGATAGCAGTTCCGGAGCTCAGGAAGAGCGATCTCAGTCTGATGGTGGACCCCGATGTAGAGCAGAAAGTCAAAGACCAATCCTTGTATTAGCTGAGGAATTTAGCTCACCAGAAGTAAGTCTTAACGGCATTGTGTACCATTAGGTAATGCAAAGGTCTGTAGCTAAAGATAGATAATGGTTAAAGGGGATTCGTTTGGGATACATGTAGTGAATTCAGTACTTATTCTATGGATAAGTGCAGAAATATCGTACGGATTGATTAATACAAGGGTAGCTCATAGTTACGTTTCATCTGCCTAACTTTAATGAATGTCGAATAACACCCTTTTGGAAGGGTTAATCAATAGGGTATGTTAACATGTATAACGTCCCAGAAGTAGAGGAGTGGCGCTGCATACCGCAGATAGCCGAGATTTTCCTTGAAAATCCAAAGGTGAGGCAGAACAATTAAAGTTTAAATGGTAGCTTTATTAATGTTAAGGTGAGACTGGTCTAGAGAAACTTATCAGTCGGACAGTTAACTTAAGAAGAAGAGAATTGTATTAGCGATGGTTTAAAGGAAAGATATGTGTAATAACTGCAGAAATAAATGTGATTGTTTTAATGAACTTTAATTGAAAAAAATATATATAAACGCAAGAGAGTGTTACTGGCCCATTGGCAAGAAGTAGATGATGTATAGGAAGGCCTAATGACCAGGATCGTAATCCATGCCATATTCTAATATCAAAGTGAATAATGTGTAATGATTTACTAGATTCCCTTTTTTTTGTAAATATGTATAGTAAACTGATTGTATATATTGTAGAGAAACTGTGTTTGTCATACTAATACCCAGTCTGAACAAACAAAGAGGGGCACATAACCACTGCTGTTCCCTGGAGCCAGTCTCTTCTGTGAGATAACAAGTCAGATGCAAAGTGGGGTACAGTAAGAATATAAATAATAATAATAAACGAGAAAGGGGATTTTTAAGGTAAGGGAGCTTAAAATTAAATAAATAGAAATATAGAGTTAAGGAAACATATATAAACCCCGACCCCCACAGATGTATCGTTGCGTTGTTTCTTTCTTACCGATTTCACATGGTATCTCTGAAGTCGTCTGCTAACTTTGTGACCACCTGATTTTTGACTTGTTCTCTGGTACTGTTTTCGTCTGTGGAGGTCGGGCGCAGTATTACCAAATGTGGTGTTTGCAGGACCACCTGATTTTTGACTTGTTCTCTGGTACTGTTTTCGTCTGTGGAGGTCGGGCGCAGTATTACCAAATGTGGTGTTTGCGGGAGGGTCCTGTTTTTCATCGCTGTAGTCGCAGTTGGAGTTTGGTCAGAAATCGTTCGGGTCCTAAGCGCTTCTGCATAAGAGGGAGCTCCCACTCACATTTGGTCTGCTACCATGGATTAGAGGGCCTCCAGTTTCGCTTAAGCTGTTTTGCAGTCTAGATTGGTTTGGAGTGGGACCATCTCCAGCTTTGTCCAGATGGACGCCATTTTTCCTCGAAGTCCAGTAGTTATTCTGTTGCTGGTATCTTTAAGGAGGTTCTCTAATGTTGTTCTGAGAGAAAGGGTCTTTTCCAGTACTGTCCCCTCTGGGAGAGTCGGGTCTAGCGATTCTATGTTTTCGTCCTGCTTTACGTTGTCGGTATTTTCTGCTTGAGAGCAGAGGATGTTCTGACTTCCGCTTGTTCCTTGCTGGCTTCTTGTCTCTCTGTCGCTCTTTTCGACTACCGTTTTTTATTATTTTTCCGCTTGGATGCTGAGTTCGTTTCCTCTGTAGGAATTTCAGGCTGTGCAATGGCTCGCTGAAGTTTTTTGCAGGGGTTGACTAGAAGAAGGTAGAGTAATTTTTTATTACTTTTTTATTTTGGCTTACGCTTCATACGTTTCGTTTCATCATCGTTAATCAACTTAAGGTAATGCATTTTAAAGATGTAAAAGGATTTATCTCGGTAATGTTTAAGAATGTCTTCGAATGAAAGTTGATAATGTGAGTGCTAAACTAACATGTAATAAATCAATAGAATTTGTAGATTTTCTTTGATTATTGAGTAATCCCGTTTACACAATTATAAACTGAATACATATGTAGTAAAAAAAAAAAAAGGAATTCAGTTTTACTTTTTATAATTTTCTCCTCGAAAAATGTGTTTTAAATATTCATTATTTATAACCTTTAAGCACAAAGCAAGAAATGCAAAAATCCTGACTACATCGCAATCCTCTTTCAACAGGACCCAAACTCATGAAATGATTGGTTCACTTTTTCCCTTTCTTCAACAAACCCATCGAACAAGTTCGTTATTGTACGCCGTCCGTTGCATTTTAACTGTTAATGACATTAAACAAAATGCCCCTATTTGTAAAAGAAGAAAGAAAGTCGAATCCGCTTCTGAGGGGTCAATTGTGAATATTATTTACTTTTCGACATCTCTGCCAATCCTTTTAGAGAGAAATATTTCATTTTCGCGTGTGTGTTTTGTTTCCACTGAATCTTTGGTTGCGCATTGGCAATTAATCCCATGATCTCGTATCAGCCATTAAGTGTGATTTTTTCTGCTCTGTTGAGCCTCGTTTAATATCTGAAGTATACTTTGAAATGCTTCTTTAAAAGTATACTTTAAAGTCTTGGGAGGTTCGATATGGAATTAAAATATTGGAACACAAGCTTCCGTATGTGTGGTGCTGCCCTTTGTTGCTGAAAGACGATTTTCTTTACGGAAAATGATTCGGAAAATTAAATGCATAATCCTTATGGGTTTTGATAATTAACTATATAGTATAGGTGTAAATACACCATAGTTAACCCATATATTTAAACTACGTATGTAGCGTAGAGGGGTTAACTATGGTGTATTTACACCGATACTATATAAGAAAATGATTCATAAACAAATAAGAAATTGAAAATGTAAAGAATATTTTACTATTTGTACTTCTCATGGTCGACTAGAGATGGCAGCGCAGCAGATTGCAAATTACACAGCGTTCCAGACCGTGTTATTATTATTATTATTGTTGTTGTTGCTCTTATATTATTTCTCCCTGATTGGGGGATTCCACTCCGTGACGGGTACTGCTACCAAGTACACAGGGTGGTTGTAATCTTCTTCTGGATGTATTTTAAGTGGGGTGTAAATGATAAATTTCGGTCCAGGATCACTCTAGGTACTTGGGTTCTGTGGCCAACTTGATCGTTCTGTTGTAGATTTTTATCTGCGGTGGTCTGGTAGGAGTTAGATATCTCTTTAGTAGGATAGATTAGGTTTTGGTGGCAGAGATATTAAAGTAATGAGTTTCGGTCCACTCTCTTAGTGTAGAAAGCGCTGAGTTGGCAAGCGTTTCCAGTTGTGCTCTTGAATCAGCAGAGAGGATTAGGGATAGGTCATCTGCGTATGCGAGCGCTTGCACGCCCCCCAGTTCCAGGGAGAGGAACTCATCCAGCACGTAATTCCATAGGAGAGAACCCAGTACAGAGCCCTGACGGCAGCCCCTGTGTACCTGGCGTTCAAACCTGTAGTAGGGAGCCTGCACTAGGACCCTCCTATTGTTCAGGTAGCTCTGAATGCATCCATATAGGTTTGTTGGCAGGTTGGCAGCTCTTAGTCTTGCTAGGATGCTCTGCCACCAGAGGGCGTCCAACGCCCCTGCAAAGCCCACAGAGATGAGAAGAAGGTACTTTCGTTGGCAGTTTGACGCGTCATTCATGATATATTCTAGTGCATCCAGAGTGGATTTCCCCGTTTTGAATCCGAATTGTTTGTCTGTTGTTAAATTTGCTGCGGTGTAATGTACTTCAAGCCTCTATCTAAGAAGTTGTTCCAGGACTTTGCTGAATACAGACATGAGGGCTATATGTCGGTAGGACTCTGGTATATGTGGCTGCTTTGATGGGTTTTTTATGATTAATTTTATGCTGGCTACCTTCCAATCCGAGGGGAACCAGCCCTGACGAAGACAGTGGTTATATAAGTCTAACAACAAGTTCGGGCATACTCGGCCATCTTTTTTACCAGTTCTGGTTCAAAGCATGTCCAGTCCCGGGTTCTTTTTTTATTTTTTGTACGGCAGTTTGTAAATCTTGCACAGTGAATGGTTGTTCCCCTCGGGCCGATTGGTAGGTTTTGTTGGCGTGGCACAGCTGATGCTGTTGAGGTGTGTGGTCAACTGGTATTTCCTCGCTAGCTTCTGGTGTATTATCCTGGCTACCTGGTCGGGTCTATGAGTGTACTCAGTCTGGGTGATCACCTTGCACCCCGCGATGATGTGTTGGATCGTTTTTCAGGCCACTTGGCATCGACGACATGTGTCATCTGATATTCGGGGCTCCTTTGCGATGTATTTTTTATACTTTTTGGTGTTGATTACCTGGCCTTGGATGGCCAGCATCAATCCTTCAGTCTCGGGGAAGAGCGTCCTGGTCTTCAGCCATGCATTGGAAGCAGTGTTATCGATGTGACCTTGATTGGGATCATTGTAGTGTCTGCTATGGAGTGTCTCCTTTCCCCATCTTTCTAACTTCGTTTCTGGTACCGTCTGGGCGGGAAGGGTTTCCTCGCTTAGGTTGAGTGGGGTATACCACTTATCTATTTTCCTTATGGCCTGGTGGAGTGTTGCTGTGTTGTTATACAAGTAATCCTTCAGGTTAACTATCGCTGTTTTCTGTTGCTCTATCAGGCCTCTTCCTCCCTCTTTCTGAGCAATGGTTATAGTCTCTCCACTGCTGACTTCGGATGGTGTTGTCGGCTCTTGGTCACCATTGTCCTTGTCTTTCGCATGATATCTTCTAGCTCGGTATTACTCCAATCTATGGCCACCAAGGTGTATAATACTACAGGAGCTGCATAGGTGTTTATGGTTTTAACTGTGTTCCCTCCGTTCAATTTTGCTTTCAGCAGGCGTCTGAGTCTCTGATGATATTTTCGGTCAGGCACTTCTTGATTTCCTTCTGCTCTAACTGCTGAGCCTCCATCATCCCCAGCTATTTGTAGGTTTCTCCTTCTGTCATAGCTTCGATCTCTTTACCAGTCAGCAGCTGGTAGTTTCGGCCAACTAATTTTCCATGGTGCAGTGTGTGGGTCTTGCATTTGTCTAGACAAAATTCCATCCTGATGTCCTTACTGTATTCTTCTGTAATCAGGAGTAGTTGCTGAAGTTGTTTCTCGGTTTTCGCTAGAGCTTGATGTCATCCATGTACATCAGGTGGGTGAGAGTGTACAGTATCTTTCTTCCTTCTTTGAGGTTATCTGTATACTTGCTGCAATAGAGCATGATTGATAGCGAGTTGAGTGCTAGACAGAACCACAGTGGGATAAGGTGTAAGGTGTATTTAGTGTCAGACGGCACCAGGGGTTTCCCTCATCTCCGCGTAGTTTTCATTGTGGGTGTACCAGTTCACTGGAAATGCCAGAGATTTAACAGTGTATGGATATTGTATATGTGTAGTGCCGTGTACCGTTGTTCATCTGGTCGTTTAGCCGCTGGACCCCTGCTGAGGCCCAACGTTGCCCCACCTTTGCCCCGTGGAGGCAGACCAGGAACCCATTAGGCTTAAGTTACTCTGGCAGGTCCTGCCACCTAATTTCCTAAGATTTCAGTGGCTAGGACCTTAAAAAAAAAAAAATTATTGTATTTTTATTGCATGCACATATGCGTGCATACAAGCACATATATACACACATGCACATATGTACATCATACATGTGCCAACGTCAATCGTGCGGTTGACGTCACTTGAGTTGGGTGCATATATGCGTGCATACACATACCAACGTCAATCGTGGGGTTGACGTCGCTTGAGTTGGGCCAGAACGTGGGTGAAGATATTTTGGATGTATTTAAATTTAGGTGTGTGGGGCTTCGCTAGCGTGAAGATAGAGAGGCGGGGAGGCTGAAGACTGGGGGTAGAAAGACAGAAGTATGGAGCCAACAGGGAAGAGAACCCCGAGTTTCAGCGTGGCATGCCCATGCCCCACCAGAGTAGAAATTAGGGGGAGGCGACGAGAGAATCGTCTCCCCGGGGGAGTAGGGTTTAAAGGTGAAGGGGGCTAGGGTGCCCTCTTCAGGCTGCCGTGAGGCTTTGGGAGCTAGGCTGCAGTTTGTTGTTTGTTGTCTCTATTCTTGTCCACTTGATTCAGATTGGGACACTCATGAGGCAATCCCTGTCCTTTTTTTTTTTTTTTTCCCCGTTGATTCTCTTTTCTACTTCTTTTTCCCTTCTTCTTTTCTTTATTCCTTTCTTTTCCATTCATTTTCTTCTCTTCCACAGTTTTTCTTTTCCAGGAGTTGTCTCTGTCTTATGCGATTTATGTTACTGTACTATCAGTCTCGGTGTATGGCAATTAACACCCTTCTCCTTTTGAAGAGGTCCTGTGCATACTGGGAGAGCGCGCGGTACTCCTCTTCCGTGTCAATGAAATGATGTTCAAGTCCTTTGGGGAGGTAATGGATTTTCGTGATGAGGGTGCATCTGAGGTCTTCGTATTGTGGGCAGTCGTAAAGCAGGTGGTCCCAGCTTTCGACCTCCCCGCACGTGCAATTTGGGTCATCGACGAGGCAGAAGCTGAACAGTTTCTGGTTGAAGGGTCCATGTCCTGTGAGTAACGAGGTCAGGTGCAAGCCCGGGAAGAACCAACCCGGTTGCCTTGGGTATATTTTGTTCAGTTCTGGAAAAAAATTACGAGTGATCTCGCCCTTTGTCGTCTCTGTCCATCTTTGTTGCCACTCCTGAAGGAGGTAGGTCTGTAGCCGTGCTCTTTCCGTTTTTTGACTGCTTGCTGGGTTGATTGTGAAGTCCTGATGATTTGCGGCCACTCCCTTTGAGTGCAGGTAGGGCAGTCCTGCTTTCACAGCTTCTAAATCCAGGGGTAGCGCTCCAGCAAGCACCTGCAGTGCAGGTGTGCTTACCGTGTGGCAAGCTCGTGTGGTTAGCATTAGCATTAGCATTAGTAGAGGCATTTGATGCAAGAAAGCAAGCTTATTCAGCATCAGCCAAAAAAAAAAAAAAAAAAAAAAAAACAACCACTACTCCCATTTCACCCCTCAATTCGTTCGAAATACCTGTCCAGCTGAGCCTTAAATTTGTTTAGGCTATCAACTTCAACAACAAGCGATGGAAGTCTATTCCACAAACCAACTGCCCGCTGGCTAAAGGCGAATTTCCGCACATCTATCCAACATCCGTCCTTCCTCAATTTGAATTTATGCCCTCTCAGGTGATTATTCTGAGCAAGAGGAAGAGTCCCATCGGCATTGAGCATGCTCAAGCCATTCAAAGCCTTGTACACCTCTATCAGATCACCTCGGCGATGCCTAGTCTCCAGGCTCTGTAATTTGCAAAACTTAAGCCTTTCTTCGTAAGAGCAACCCTTTGTTCCATTCACTAATCTTGTTGCCCTGCTCTGTACTCGTTCCAGCAGCTCTACATCCTTCTTGAAATGAGGCCTCCAGACCTGTATACAGTACTCAAGGTGTGGCCTGACCAATGCCTTATACAAGGGAATAATCACATCCCTGTCCCTGCTAGAAAAATTCCTGTATATCATTGACAAGACACCATGAGCTACTCTTGCAGCTCGTCTGCACTGCTCAGAGAACTTCATATCTGCCTGCACAATTACCCCCAGGTCCTTTTCATTCTCTACCACTGTCAGCGTAGTACCACAGAGTTGATACGTTGATCTGGGGTTACTGTTTCCCATATGTAGTACTTTACATTTGTCAATGTTAAACTTCATTTGCCACCTCTCAGCCCATCTGCTCAACCTTTCCAGATCCTGTTGCAGCAGCATAGTATCAGTAGTGTCCTTAACAACCCTGCCAACCTTTGTATCGTCTGCAAACTTGGACATTAAGCCTGATACACCATCATCAATATCATTTATAAATACAGAAAACAACAATGGACCCAACACTGAACCCTGAGGAACTCCACTAATAACATTAGTCCACGTTGAGCAGTGTCCATTGATTACCACTCTCTGTCTTCTGCCACTCAACCATCCCTTTATCCATAGCAGCAATTTGTCTCGAATGCCACACTTCTCCAATTTGTGCTGCAGTCTTCCATGCGCAACAGTATCAAAAGCCTTTCTAAGATCCAAATATATAAAATCAAAGTTATTCCCTGCATCCAGTTCTTTTGTGACTACATCATAGTATCCAATCAAATTGGTCAGACAAGACCTGCCCTTAACAAACCCATGCTGTGTCTGAGCTATAACTGAATTCTTGTCCAGATGATCCTGCAGTGCTTCTTTAACCAGTGCCTCCATTAATTTTCCTGGAACCGAAGTTAAACTAACAGGTCTATAATTACTTGTGTCAGCCTTTGAACCTCCTTTGTGAATTGGGGTTACATTTGCACATCTCCAGTCCATGGGTACCTCCCCTGAGTCCAAAGAAGCTCTCATAATTATGGCTAGGGGTTTGCTTACTTCCTTTGCTGCCTCCTTTAATATAACTGGATAGATCCCATCCACCCCGGGTGCCTTTTTTATGTTTATCCTCAACAATTTCTCCTCCACTTTCCTCTCAGTTATTAGAAAATCATCTAGCTCACTGCCAATGTTTACTTAACCTACGACATTCCCCTTCCTGAATAACTCCTCATTTGTGAATGTAGATGCAAAATACTCGTTTAGATTGTTAGCCACCTGAGCTGGATCCTCAACTGTTGAACCATCAACATCCAGTGGACCAATCTGATTCATCCCTTTCCTTCTTGAGTTTAAATAGGTAAAGAACTCTTTTCTGTTTTTCTTTGCATCCTTTGCCAAGGATTTCTCATAATCTGCCTTTGCCTGCCTAATCTCCTTTGTGACTTGGTTACAGACCAACTTATATCTATCATAGGCTTCCACGTCACCCATTAATTTGTATGTATCCCATGCATTTTTCTTCTCTGGCATATGCCTCATTAGTTCATCTGACAACCATTTAGGCCTGAACCTTGAACAATATTTCTTGGTTGGTATGTAAAGCCTGGTAGCTTCCAAGATTAGTTCCTTGAATGCTTCCCATTTTGAATTTGCTGTTGGTAACATCATCAGTTGGTCCCACTGTATAGAATTTAAATACTGTCTGAGACCATCGTAGTCGCCTTTACGAAAGCAATAACCCTTCCCTTTACCCCTAATGGTAGTTACCTCTTTGAGTAAATCCCACTTCAGCACACTGTGATCACTACCACCTAGTGGTTCCTTTACCTGCAGATTCTTTTGATGCATGAAGAATCACTACTGATAATCAGATCAAGAGTAGTACTCCCTCTAGTTGCCTCCCGAACATGCTGGTGTAGAAAACAATCATCCAATAAATCCACAAAAGCCTTGCTAGTGTGCGAGTGACCAACCCACAAATTCCAGTCAATATCTGGGAAATTAAAATCCTCCATTATAAGACTCTCTGATTTACTGGCCCATTCTATTTCCCTGTACAGTATCTTATTATACTCATCAGAGTCATTAGGCCTATAGCACACTCCTACTCTCAATTTTGATTTACCTATGCTTATGTCACACCAAACTGACTCAACACTGCACTGTCCAGCGATGTCAACTGGCTTCACTTCCTTGGATTTTATGTGTTTTTTAACTAATAGCATAACCCCTCCTCCCTTCCTATCCTGTCTATCCTTTCTGTAGACGTTGTACTCCCCAAATTCCAGTTCTGCATTCCTTATATCTGTGTGACACCACGTCTCTGATATCCCAACAATATCTGCCTTTGATGTTTTGAGTAATACCTCAAATTCATCAAATTTATTTACTAAACTCCTAGCATTAGTGTACACGCAAGTATACATGCACCTGTTTCTATTCTTAGCTACCCTAACACAACCCATGTGTTTACTTGTACCGCAATGACTTCCAGCAGTCTCTGAAATATCCTGCATCTAGTTGTCAATAGGATGGTCCTATGTGTCATATCCTGGATTTTCTTGTTGGTTACCAGTGATGTTTTGGTGTACCATACTGCAGCTGCGTAGATTATTGCTGGGATGAAGGTTGACTTATAATATAGCATTAGGGTTCGTTTTTTCAATCCCCAATCCTTCCTCGTAATCCTAGCCACTAGGGCTGAGTATCTTCTTATTTTCATTCTTATGTGTTTCAGGTGAGGTATGAAAGATAGGTTATTATCTAAGATAACTCCTAAGTACTTCATTTGCTTGGTGAGTTTGATGGTCAGGCCATTTATTTTTATTTGGGGCGGACGCTGTACCCGAAGAGTTCCTTTCAGCAAGATGGATATGGTTTTCGTCGGTGCAATTTTTAGCTGGTTTTTTGTGGCCCAGTATTGTAATTTCTGCATTGCCTGATTACCGATGTTTTCCAGTTGGACTCTGGAATCTGCCTCAATAGTAACAATGAGATCGTCCGCAAAGGCCTGGGCCTCAGCCAGCCCCAAGTCCTGGCACAGGAAACCGTCCAAGACCATGTTCCAAATGAGAGGACCCAAGACAGACCCCTGCGGACATCCCCTATGTATGTTTCTTGTGATTTTTTGATAATTTGTATTTATTTCCACTCTTCTGTCTGAAAGGTAGTCTTCCATTGCTTTGTATAAGTTGATTGGTACTGCAGCTTCTCTCAGTCTGTTCAGGACGCTCGGCCACCAAAGTGAGTCGAACGCCCCGGCAAAATCGACTGAAATGACTAATAGATATTTTTTCCTGCACTCTTGTTCTTTCCTAAGCAGATCTCCAAGGGCATCCACCGTAGAGGATCCTGGCTTAAAGCCAAACTGATTTTTAGCTGCCAGGCCTGCCCTTTCGTAGTGGTTCTGTATCCGCATGTGGAGCAGCCTCTCGTATAATTTACTGACCACTGAGAGCAGCGCGATGGTCTGTATGATGATGGACATTTATGGTTCTTAGTAGGGTTTTTCAGAATTAGCTTGGTGTTTGCAGTTTTACATGCCGCAGGGAATTTCCCTGTTTCCAAACATCTGTTGTAGAGGGTGAGTAGGATTTCCGTGGCAATTTCTACTATTTTTTTCAGTATCTCCGGTTCGATCATATCAAGTCCCGGGCATTTGCGGTTTTTGATCCTGGTAGCAGCCGCGCTGAGTTCCTCATGGGTGAAGGGGGGCTCGAGCGCAGGGGTGATATATTTTTCATTTTCTTCCCAGATCCTATGTTGTTCTTGCAGAGTTAGGGTCGCGGGTTCCTTGAAAATTGTGTCAAGTATATTACCCATTGATTGCTCCCAAGTGGTTGTGTAGTCTCCTTGCGAGGTCCTGGTGGTGCTGATCACCTCCCCCACAGTGGGATCATCATCATCATCATCATATAAACTAAAATGTTTTATGAGCACAAGCTCATCAACACAATAATCTTATTTTTACTTTACAAAAACTTTCGGACCACTTGGCCCCCTATACTAGCTATCGCAGTTAGCCTTAGTAATAGGGGTTTCCACCCCTACCACGTGGTGTGTCCTCTACTATCTAATCTATGTACAATAATAAAAATATACATCATTTCAGCCATAAAGCCAATAAAAATATTTAAAATCACTACTATCAACTAGACATTTCTATTTCTAAAAACGTCATCAACAAACTTTAAAAATACTTTATACATCATCAAGTCTCGAAAGACCTCGTGCCGGTCAATAGTTCCACCCATCTTTGCCCTGAGTTCACTTCTAGGACCATCATACAAAGAGCAAACCAAAAGAACATGATCAACGTCTTCTGAGGCTCCACAAGCAAAATATTCAGTATCAGCCAACCCAAACTGTCGCAATCGAACCCTGAGACCATGACCTGTAACCAACATTGCTTGGTGAACTCCCAACATTGGCCATGATTCTTGTCTACTGCGTGTTGTAACACTAGGGATAAATCCATAAGTCACTCGCCCCGCTTCGGAATGCGTCCAGCGATCCTGCCAAATCTGAGTTATCTCTTCAGCAAGTCTTCGCCCTTCTTTCTTCACATCTACTTTGCTATATTCATAAGCATCATCAGGGCAAGATCTCAATCCAAGAAGCTCTGCAGGCTGATTTTTCTTTGGCTTATACAATAGATATTGCTTTACCACCACTAAATCTATGGGAATCTTCCCCGACAATACCTGCAAGGCATCACTGGACACTGTTCTACATGCTCTCGATAGAGCTAGGATAGCCGATCTCTGAGCCGCAAATAAGTGTCTTCTCACAAAACAATGTGCTATAGCTCCGCCCCACGCACCACAGCCATATGTCACTATTGGGATAAATACACAATGGTACAAGAGCCTGAGAGCTTTACCCCTCAGACCCCACTCATGGCGAACCACTCGTCTTATTCGTCCATATACCTTCTTTACTTTATCCCTTATAAATTTGGTGTGTGGAACGAAGCTCAACCTTTCATCCAAGAGTACTCCCAAATACTTAACTTGTGTTCGGTACTTCAAGGTATTTCCCCTCAACCTCACTACGGGATTTCTATTGGCAATCAGCCTACCTTTTAGCAACATCAAAACTGTTTTACTTGTTGAAATACTCAACTTGTTACCATCTGCCCACAGACTCAACTTCTCTATAGCACTTTCTGCTTTTCTCTCCAGCTCAAGTCTGGAGTCTTCTTCTATCATTATAAGCACATCATCTGCATAAGCTAGTATCAATGTGTCTTCCCAATCTTCATTAAGGATATCGTCAAGAACCATATTCCACACCACAGGGCCAAAAATCGAACCCTGCGGTGCTCCTCTATGGACCTCCCGTTCTACGGAGGCGTATCTGGTCTTGACAATAACCTTTCTGTCATTAAAATAGCTTTGCATCAGCTTATATAGATTCTGTGGGCATCTCATCTTTCTCAATCTTGCCAATATACTATCCCACCAGAGAGAGTCGAAGGCCCCCTTGAAGTCGACAAACACTCCTAGCACATATTTCCTTGTACTCTGACGCACTCTACATAAGGCTTCAGAGATGGCATCCTCTGTAGATTTTCCTTTCCGAAAACCAAATTGTCTTGGCGAAGCAAGCCCCAAGGCCGCATACCTGCTTTCAATTCGAGCTATTATCAGCCGTTCAAGTATCTTTCCCAATACTGACAATAAAGCAATAGGCCTATACGACCCTGGGTCAGTGACATCCTTATCCCTGTGCTTCAATAGGATTCGGAAAAGCGCAGTCTTCCAACAGTCTGGGAAAACTCCATCACTTAAACAAGAGTTGTATGTCGTTAACAACACTTGACTATAGTGCTTGAAAAACACCTTCACAACCTCAGCAAAGATCTCATCCTCACCTGGTGCCTTATTGCTCTTCGTCTCCTTAATAGCCACTCTCAACTCATCCAGAGTGAACGCTTCCTCGATCTCAGGACAATTATATCCCCTATTACCTTCACGGACCTCGGCCTGGAAAGCTGTATCTGCAAGCTTATCATCCAGTGGGAACAGGGAATCCAGTATTGCGTTTACCGACTGTTCCCAAGTCTTGGTCATTACATTGGCAACACGAATGGAAAATGAAACTGATTCTACCCGTAGCCGCTCCATCACTATTTTATAGGGAAGACCCCATGGGTCTCGTCCTCCTTCTGTCTGGACAAAATCTTCCCACGATATTTTCTTCAATTCCCGGATCTTCCCTACATATCCATTTTTGAGATCCTCATAGGTTCTCTCATATATCAGTTCATCTCCATAACCCAATCTTCTGGCCCTGCTCCACTTTCGTCTGGCAGCATTTACCATTCGCCGTAACCGACTAAGTTCTTCGCTCCACCAGGGGACCGATCGGGCATACTTCTGTCTTCTGGTCATTGACCTGCACGAGGCCCCTCTCAAGACCTTTGTCAACACTTGTGCTTTAAGCACTGCATCACCATATAAAAGTGCGTTTTGCCCTGCCTGCAATCGTTCGTAGATACAGGTTTGAAATCGTTGCAAGTTCACTGACCTTCGTACTAACCTACTGGGTGCCTCTGTATTCTGACTCCGGGATCTGCCCTCTATATAGAATGTTATAGCCCGGTGATCGCTCGTCGTCCACCCTTCCCTCACACACCACTCCGTAACTGTATCAATGGCAGAAGAACTACATATAGTAATATCAATGTTGGCTTCTCCGTTCACAGTGGAGAAGGTGCTCGGGTTACGCGGACGATTCGCAATCTCCAGACCATTACTAATGAGACAGTCCTCAAACTGTGTTCCCTTGACATCAGTCTCAGAGCTAAACCACAGCTTGGAATTCGCATTTGAGTCTATACCCAGCACCCAGGGTTTTCCGCCAAACTCGCTGGTGACCATATCCACATACCGTAAATACCGGTCTAAGGTCTCACCAAACTGGCAATACATACTACCTATGTACACTCGCCCTATAGGGCCGATTACTTCCACACATACTCCATGTGTGAAAGACAAACCTTGCATCTGAGTTATTACTAAGTCAGGGTTGCACGTAATTACCGCTGCCTTACAATTTCCATGCTGCGCAATCCGGTAACTCATTGGGTAGCCTTTAACAACCCCGTCAACAGTATAGGGCTCCTGTACAAGGAGAAGATCACAACTCTCTTCTCGTGTCCTTTGAGCAAGCTGTAACGCCACCTGATACGAGCGCTGACCATTAATTTGCAAAACTTTTAGTTTTGTATTAACATTTATAGGTGTATTATCCATTGACAGATTTTTTCCTTAGATTTTCAATATACTTTTTATACTCAGGGCAATCCCTGCTCCTGATTGAATGGTCAGCACTCATATTCTTCCTTTTACAATTAGCACATTTTGGCGGCTCATGCTTTTTAGGACAGTCCTTGAAGAGATGATCCTCTCCAGCACAATGCCCACAAGTTACCTTCGCTTTACAATTTCTGGAGGTATGGCCGAAGGCCAAACATCGAAAACACTTTGTCAAGAACGCAATATCCTTGACACGATGGGAACTCCAATACACAAACACTCGGCCTCTCCCTACCAAAAACCGCTGGATTATCTGGGGAAACCTCCAAGATCCAATTTCGGGCATCTTTCTCGTAAACTTTAGCTACCGATCGTACCATGACATTCTTAAGAAAATTCTCTTTGCTGATTCCAATTTCATACACATTCTTGAGATAAATCTGATCCATTAAGTCTTTTTCCTCCACGGTTCCTTCCACATCATAGATTATGATTCGATTTCCCTGCTTCTTAGGAATTTCAACCTTCATTCCTCCTTGAGCTACCGTCTCACAAGTCAACACTCTTGTGAGATCCTCCTTTGTTTCGAGTTCTAGAACTACACCTTTATCCCTAATGGTTCTAAAACTCCTCACTTTCAAATCCGGAATTTCGGGCCGAACCGTTTTTAAAACTTCGCTCTTGACCTCCTCGCTAGTTCGTAACTTGTCACAGTCTGCTTTTATAAAAATCACGTGACGTTCTTTTTCTTTTGGAGGAATATTACTATCACTTCTTTTAGTTACTTCAGCAAAAGTTTTCCTTACTTGGCCCATTGCTTCTCTTTCTTTGAGTCTTGAATTTAGGACCTTATTCACTTCATGCACCTTCAGTGCCTTCGTCTCAAGAGCATCCCACATTTCTAAAATCGAGTTCATGGCTGATCGATTAATTTTGTTAGAATCCTTAAAGAGGAAATCATGAAGCTGCTTCCTCGCCTTCTTTATTTCTTCAAACGTCATGGCACCGTCACCCTCGAGTTCATCGTCACTCTCCACTCTTAGCCGCTTTGCACTTGAGCGCTGTGAAGTATCCATCGCCACTGGAGCTTCCACAGCCGCTGACTCATCCATGGAGGTTTCAGGATCCTTGTCATATCTCTTCAACCTGACTTGCAGTTCCCGCAGTATAGAGGAGGAAGAGGACCCATCATGTGCCTCGTCCACCACACCTCCAGAACTACCAGGCTGCTCACCCTCCGGACGCGCAGCCATGAGAAATTATCTATATAATAACCAAACAGGTTAACACTCACAAAATTATATATATATATATATATATATAAACACAAGACAAACAACAACACCACACTTGTTCACCAAGAACAGATACAAAGCTCGTCGTAATAACAACAAAGAGTTCAATAGCTTGATAACAATCAAGTCCACCCTTCCAGAAAGGGCACGGAAATGCTGGAAATCCTTTTTCCCAAAAACCCCTATCTACACTTCTGTTTTAACCACCAACCGGTAGTTGGGCTCCTCTTAGCCGTCCAGGCTTCGCCTGGGCGCCCACCCCGCACAATCGTGGATGTGGGAACCCTTGCAATAAAACGCACTTGTCACAGAACACAAACAAACAAAACCAAAAGTTAGCATTAGCATTAGCATTAGCATTAGTAGAGGCATTTGATGCAAGAAATCAAGCTTATGCAGCATCAGCCAAAAAAAAAAAAAAAAAAAAAAGTAACATAAATAAATAAAAATAACCACTTCCACTTCACCCCTCTGTTCGTTCGAAATACCTGTCCAGCTGAGCCTTAAACTTATTTAGGCTATCCACTTCCACGACAAGGGATGGAAGTCTGTTCCACCCACCAACCACCCGCTGGCTAAAGGCAAATTTCCGCACATCTATCCTACATCTGTCTTTCCTCAATTTGAATTTATGCCCTCTCAGGTGATTTTTCTGAGCTAGAGGAAGAATCCCATCAGCATTGAGCATGCTCAAACCATTCAAGGCTTTGTACACCTCTATCAGATCACCCCGCTGGTGCCTAGTTTCCAGACACTGTAATTTGCAAAACTTAAGCCTTTCTTCGTAAGAGAACCCCTTTGTCCCATTCACCAATCTAGTTGCCCTTCTCTGTACTCGTTCCAGCAGCTCTACATCCTTCCTGAAATGAGGCCTCCAGGCCTGTATACAGTACTCTAGGTGTGGCCTGACCATTGCCTTATACAAGGGAATAATCACCTCCTTATCCCTGCTAGAAAAATTCCTATATATCATTGACAATACACCATGAGCTACTCTTGCAGCTCGTCTGCACTGCTCAGAGAACTTCATATCTGCCTGCACCACCACCCCCAGGTCCCTTTCATTCTCTACCACTGTCAGTGTAGTACCACAGAGTTGATACGTTGCTCTGGGGTTGCTGTTTCCCATATGTAGTACTTTACATTTGTCAATGTTAAACTTCATTTGCCACCTCGAAGCCCATCTGCCCAACTTTTCCAAATCCTGTTGCAGCAGTATAGTGTCAGTAGTGTCCCTGACAACCCTGCCAACCTTCGTATCGTCTGCAAACTTGGACATTAAGCCTGATATACCATCATCAATATCATTTATAAATACAGAAAACAATAAAGGCCCCAATACTGAACCCTGAGGGACTCCACTAATAACATTAGTCCACGATGAGCAGTGTCCATTGATTACCACTCTCTGTCTTCTCCCCCTCAACCACCCCTTTATCCATAGCAGCAACTTGCCTCCAATGCCACACTGCTCCAATTTGTGCAGCAGTCTTCCATGTGCAACAGTATCAAAAGCCTTTCTAAGATCCAAGTATATAATATCAAAGTTATTCCCTGCATCCAGTTCTTTTGTGACTGCATCATAGTATCCAATCAAATTGGTCAGGCAAGACTTCCCCTTAACAAAACCATGCTGTGTCCTAGCTATAACTGAAGTCTTGTCTAGATGATCCTGCAGTGCTTCTTTCACCAGTGCCTCCATTAATTTTCCGGAAACAGAAGTTAAACTCACAGGTCTATAATTACTTGTGTCAGCCTTTGATCCCCCTTTGTGAATTGGGGTCACATTTGCACATCTCCAGTCAATGGGTACCTCCCCTGAGTCCAAGGAAGCTCTCATAATTATGGCTAAGGGTTTGCTTACCTCCTTTGCTGCCTCCTTTAATATAACTGGATAGATCCCATCCACCCCAGGTGCCTTTCTTGTGTTTATCTTCAACAATTTCTCCTCCACTTTGCTCTCAGTTATTACAAGATTCTCTAGCTTACTGCTAGAGTTGAATACACCTCTGGCATTCCCCTCGCTGAATAACTCCTCATGTGTGAATGTCGATGCAAAATATTCATTTAGTTTGTTAGCTACCCGAGCAGGGTCATCAACAGTTGACCCATCGATCTCAAGTGGACCAATCTGATTCATCCCCTTCCTTCTAGAGTTTACATAAGTAAAGAACTCTTTGCTGTTTTTCTTCGCATCCCTTGCCAAGGATCTCTCGTAATCTGCCTTCGCCTGCCTAACCTCCTTTGTAACTTGGTTACAGATCAACTTGTATCTATCATAGGCGTCCGTGTCATGTGTTAATTTGTATGTATCCCATGCATTTTTCTTCTCTGCCATATGCCTCATTAGTTCATCTGACAACCATTTAGGCCTAAACCTTGAACAATATTTCTTAGTTGGTATGTAAAGCCTAGTAGCTTCCACGATAAATTCTTTGAATGCTTCCCATTTTGAATTTGCTGTTGGCAATATCATCAGTTGATCCCACTGTATAGAATTTAAATACTGTCTCAGTCCATTGTAGTCGCCTTTACGAAAGGAATACCCCTTCCCTTTACCCCTAATGGTAGTTACCTCTTTGAGTAACTCCCACTTCAGCACACTGTGATCACTGCCACCAAGTGGTTCATTTATCTGCAGATTCTTAATGCATGAAGAATCACTACTGATAATCAAATCAAGAGTATTACTCCCTCTAGTTGCCTCCCGAACATGCTGATGTAGAAAACAATCATCCAATAAATCCACAAAAGCCTTGCTACTGTGTGAGTGACCAACCCACAAATTCCAGTCAATATCTGGGAAATTAAAATCCCCCATTATAAGACTCTCTGATTTACTGGCCCACTCTATTTCTCCGAACAGTTTCTTATTATACTCATCAGAGTCATTAGGCCTATAGCACACTCCTACTCTCAATTTTGATCTCCCAATGCTTATGTCACACCAAACTGACTCGACACTGCACTGTCCAGCGATGTCCACTGGCTTCACTTCCTTGGATTTTATGTGTTTTTTAACTAATAGCATAACCCCTCCTCCCTTCCTATCCTGTCTATTCTTTCTGTAGACATTGTACTCCCCAAATTCCAGTTCTGCCTCCCTTATATCTGTGTGACACCACGTCTCTGAAATCCCCACAATATCTGCCTTTGATGTTTTGAGCAATACCTCAAATTCATCAAATTTATTTACTAAACTCCTAGCATTGGTGTACACACAAGTATACATGCACCTGTTCTTTTTCTTAGCTACCCTAACACAACCCATGTGTTTACTTGTACCCCAATGATTCCCAGCAGTCTCTGAAATATCCTGCATCTTATTTTCCAGGCTGCGGCTGTTGATAGTTGATAGCAGTTCTATCACTTGAGATTACACCTTTGAAAGTCGCTTGTTAATCACTGTGCACCCGTGGCAGTCAAATTGCTCGCGGGGCCCCCACAGTGGGATGAGAGCATCTCCCTGAAAGATTCCTCTTCTAATGGGAATTGGCCTGGTTGTGATGTTCTCGACATTAATGGTGGTATTACATTTCGCCATTGTTGCTCCTAGGAAGTTTGTCATTATCGGATTGACATTGTAATCTTCAGGGTCTCTATTAGCAAGCTGTGAGGTACAGAGTCGAAGTCCTTGTGGTAATCGATGTAGGCCGTATATAGATTGCGGTGCTTCTTGTATGCTTGCTGCATAACTGCGGCATCTATGGTTAATTGCTCTTTGCATCCTTTGCTCCTCCGCTTGCATCCTTTGCTCCTCCGCTTGCATCCTTTCTGCTGTTCGGCCTTTATGTTCTGACTCTCTAAATGGTCTGATCTCTCTCAGCCTTGAAACGTCCTTCTTGGTGACCGGCCACGGCTCCCTGAATGAAAAGCTGTACCAACTGGGGCTTCTCGCTACCGACCTATGCTTTTGTGGAGGCAAGGAAAACTGGTACCACCTTCTTTTTGACTGTGACTTGTACGAGGATCTCAGAGATCAACTTCGGAGAGAAGTTGATCTCTGAGATCCTCGTACAGGCATTTTTACCAGGCGAAAGACCTTGTACGCCAATGCCAACCAAAACCAGACAAACAATTCTACAGCCTAGATTTCACACTTGTGAAGGGGAAGGCTAAATTCAAATTTTTATTTATTTTTATTTTTTTATTTTATTTTTTATTTTAATTTTTATTATTTTTATTTATTTATTAATATTATTATTTTTTTATTTTATTATTAATATAATGATTATCGTTTTTTTTGCTCAATTTGCCACACTATCAATTTTTATTTTATTTTTATTTCTCATACATATCACTTTATTATTATAATATATTACAATGTATTACCTTTATTATAATATATTACCTGCACGCACCACTAGCTTTTTTTATTATTTTTTATGTTTTATTTATTTTATTTTATTGTTTTTATTTTTTTTTTTACAACCTACAACACGGGTAGTTTTTTTTTTTTTCCTTTTTGTAATAATAATAGAATCTTTAATTGCAGCAATGATAGACATACAATTAGTCCCATCACGGCATGGTGGTGCCAGGGGGGGGGGGTTTACAAAACATATTTACAAAAGAGATACAAATGAGAAAAACATATATGTTACATCAGATTATTGGAAGGCAACAAAGCACAGTTTCACATTTTCAGTTCGACGAGGATACCCTTCCTGTATTTTTTATTATTGACCACTTCTTGGAGGTCCCCGTCGATGGCTTGCAGTGAGGGCAGCATTTGTTTTGGCAGGAATCTGTCGGTTAGTACCAGCCGGTTACGGTTTGCTAGCAGCTGTGCTGAAGACCGGAGATAAGGGGGAGGAATGCGCCAAGAGCAGTGATCCCAGAAGTTCGGCTCTGTAATTTTACCGGTGGCCATCTTGATGGTGAACAGCAGCCTTCTTTCTCCGATGTAGGATCGGAGCCTGCGTAGTTGAAGAGCTTCTGCTAACTGCGTTGATCTGAGAGCTGGGGGAAGGTGGAGTTTGCTGTTAGCCCATTTTAGAAGCCAGAATTCGGCAGAGAATATTCTTTTAATGTTAGATTCGGCGGCCGAGGCCCATATCTCTGAAGCATACAGTATTGTCGGGTAAAGGATTGATACGATGTATCTTTTTACCAGTTGTGGTTCGGTGGTGTGGAGTAGCTGTTGTTTGGCGACCCAGCGTAGTGAATTCAGCCTCGACTGTATGAGGTTTATGTGATCGTTGAAAGATAGTTTGGAGTCGAAAACGACCACCAGATCTTTGTGTGTTTGAACACTTGGAACTGAGGATCCGTTAAGCACAGGCTCCAACGTTGTTGGACTGCCCTTTAGAGAGTAAGTTATTTGTGCTGATTTTAGGGGGCTGATCTTGCCTCTGGAATGGGCCCCTAGAGGTTCCTGGCCCACCTGCTGACAACACTAGGTGGGTCAGAGTCTCTTTAGAGACTGCACGTGTTTTATTGGGACTGGCCCACCTTCCCGTGGTGTGGACGAGTACCCAGAATGATCTGTCCAGGTGACTTATGCTTCTGGGTAGCCAAGCGGCCATAACCGAGCAACAGAACACACACATAATACACACAAACCTACGTCACACACATTTGGCCCAATTGTAGTGATACTGTTCTTCACAGAGATACGAGGCGGAGTTGAACAAACGTTCTAGGTGCTGCCATTACATATACACATGTCCACAAATGGTCTGATATCTTTTTGGTTATGCAGCTGGTCAGGATCTTGCACATTGTTCGGAGGCAGTCGATTGATCTGCCTTTCGATTCCTGGGGTAGCCAGTTGTGGATGTACCTGGTAGACTGTTTTGCTTCTTTTCCTCGAATCTCCCATTCTCTCATCTCTTGTATGTCCTTGGTTTTCTCCCGTTCTATTTCTATCCGTGGTGCTCTTCTGTTATGTCTTACTTCACTGCTCCCGATATTTCCCCAGAACTCCTCAATCGTCTTCTTCTGGGGTGGTCCGTTTCCTGATTTCTTACTTTCAACCAGTTTCCTGTAGAAGGCTCTTTGGTCCTCATCGAAGATTCCGTTGTTTATTTTCCACTAGGAACTCTCTTTGTATCGGTGTACTCTCTTGCTGAGTTCCAGGAGGTTCTGCTTCAGTGGGTTCAAGTGTTCTCCTATTCTCTGATTTCTGGTTTCATGTTTGATGTGGAAGCTGTATCTCTTGAGGATGCTCTTCACCTTTGCCATCAATTTATTACTTCTATTAACCTGTTGGTACTAGGTCAACTGACCTATTTTAACGCTTAATTCTCAATTTCTTTTATATTCTGCAGAAGACTTCTTTCCCAAGCTGGTTGTTCCGTCTGTTTTCGGTTCTTTTGCTTGTCGTTCCGTCTGTTTTCGTTTCTTTTGCTGCTTGTCTCTTGTTGTTTATTTTCCATTAATCCTAGTAGCTGCTATGGCCGCACAGTATAGAGCGGCGTGGATAGACTCGAGCGTTGCACCATTGTTGTCAAGGTGATGTGGCATTATTTGCCGATTGAGATGGTCTGTTATTCTTCACAGGATATTATTTGGCCTCTGCTTAGGTACCACGTGGGTTCTTGCGGGATCCATTCCTTCGAATTCAGTTAGGGCCTTCTTCTATTCGTCTTCTATTCTGGATATCATGACTTCGTCTCTTTCAATTTCATCTGCTCTGGGTTGTATTTCTTCTTGCTATTTCTACTCTTGTTCCATATTGACCACATTCTTTGTAGTTTGTAGTTGATAGCTGACATGCTGCTTGATTTTCCCAAGATGGCAGGAGCTATTAGGATCTTCGTGACGATGGTCCTTCTTTGGTCTGCTAATCGCTGTTCAGTGACCTGAATATCCGGCTATTGTTCCAACCACTTTGTATGCAGTCGCGACCTATACATTGTCATATCCGTCTCTAGCCTGGTTATTTCATAGTATGCTGGCACGATGTACTTATTCATTTCAATGCTCCACTTAATGCCTTGGCGTTTTCTTCCTTCCTGGGTGGTCACAGAGCAGTTGTTCAGGAAGCACATCCAGTTGGTGGGGCTGGATGGTCATGTCCTTCTCTTGTGGTAGCCTTACGGCGGACCCCGCTAACTTGCTCCACTGTCTTGCTCGGGAGATTTTCTCCAACTTTTCGAACCGATCCCTCTGCCTAAGGCCTGAACACAAGTGACTTTATCCTGCGCCACACTCGATGCAGTATGAATAATATTTCTCTGCGACATCATCCATCTATGGAGGTGGACTTGTTTAGCTTCAGCTTATGTCCAGTGGTTTATTTTTATTTATTTATTTATTTTTAATTAAGCCGTCACTCCGACCTTTGGGAAGGTAAGTCCAATGGGATAACTTATTTTACCTTTAAATGTGTTTTGATAGCTCGTAAGTTGGTAAATTGCAACAGGAGACAATGGTTCTGAGAGGGACGCCTTGTATATGCACTTTTGGTAAGACATAAAATTGCGGGACTGGCAGGTCGTGGCATGTAACTGCCAATGTGTAGACCTGGAAATATTCTCCGATTTGAACCACTCGTAAACAAACTTGTTCACTTTTGACATTATTCATCCCAAGACCCTGATGAGAGAGTCCTGTACAGTTTCGTAGACATTACGATCGAGCAGAGCCTTGTTCCGATACTTTGTGCCATCGATTACTACCGTGCGGGGTTCCTTGTCGGCTGGAAGGACGACAATGGCGGTGTCTTTTCTAATGGAGTTAAGAGCGGCGTGTTGGCGTCGGTTGAGGCTGTCCTGAAGCGAATGTCATTAGCAGTCTCTTCAGGGAGGTGGGCTAAGGATGCATCCACCCCCTTGGCAATTTGTGTGATGGACGGTTTCAAAGGGAGTACGGGAAACTTCATACCGGAGACGAAAAGATCGATCTGGTCAGAGGACAATTGTTTGCTGCTAAGAATTAGGACAAAATTAGAGTTGTCTCTAGGCTGCATATGCGTTCATGAAGATTGAGCCAACAATAGATAGCAAGATTGCACATCGTATGAATTGGTGTTTGAGGATCAAAGCTATCGATGGAATAACGTTTGACCAAAACGACACAACGCCCGGGTTGTGTTAGGCAGAATATCGCTGAATGATTTTGTTTTGAGGCGTGTTTATGTCATTAAATATCTCGCTTTTACTTTCATTTTTTTTTATTTTGCCTGGGGAAACAAACATGATTGGCCCATTCCAATAATGATGACGTAACCTACTATTAAGACTACAATCCAAATTAATTGAATTGTTGTTTAGGGTTCCATAACAGCAATTCCTCAATCCTTTCATCTGTTCATCTCTGCCAACAATCGCTCTTTCTCACTCTCACAGCTCAACTGAACGTGTTAAGACTACTTTCAGTTAAACGGGAAGAAGATCGAATAGTTTTCAGAATTAAATATCAGGAAGTAATCAGTGTTGCCAGAGATCAGAGAATCTGTTTCAGAAAAACAGGAGACAATGGGTAAACTTAAAGCATTTCTTAAAAGTGAGTATTTTCTCAGAATAAACATTGATATTCAGTTCAGTGATCGTAAATGAGTTGTTGCTTTAATTAATCTTGTTTCCACCCTTTAAAAATAATGCTTTTTAGAAGTTAAATTGCGAGAGGATTCAAAGATTCACTCGTCCTAATAATCCACGTTTAGCGTTCCACTGTCCGATTAAAAGTGCAGTTTAGGAATGGATTTCTGCCAGTGTTTCTTAAAGGGTTTTCTCCGTTTAGATTTAAATGTTTCGTTAGTCGAATTATACGTTGCTTGTGGAAGAATCGTCCCATTTGAAACTACACGACACATTACCACGAAGCCCTTGCGCGTACCAAAAGGTCAAAATCATCGTCCTCCAACCAGGTAAAATGGGGACAGTTTCAATCCCTCCAATGACGCGAGCAACTCTTATGGGCTTTGTACAAATTTCGCGCAGTTATTCGGTCATAAGAGAAGGTTGAATGACTTTTTTATTTTTATTATTTTTATTCTCGAGGAAACTTGTGTTTTCACAAATTGAGAGTTGAGAGGATGGACAGGTGAACTGGGAGGGTTTTTTTTCTTTGTTTCTTTTGTCTCATTCTATTTAAACTAACTTTCTTGCATCCTGGGCCACTATTAATATTAATACTAAACAAAAGCTTTCTTCTTTCTATTATCACATCGTATGAACGGACGTCCTATGACAATGACTATGACTCTGTCCGATCGCCAATAGTCCACGCGAAACCGCGACCAACACGTGAAGAAGAAGAGTAAAAGGCAATTTAAGCAGAAACCCAATAAACAGTTTTATTCAAAAGTAATTTTTCTTCATTAAATCCTCATTTTTGTGTCTAAAGAAGCAAACATGATCGCCCAGTGTAATAATGAAGCAAAAATATTGGGACGAACACAATCCAGATACAATGAATTGTTTCTTACGGTTTAAAAAAATAATTCTTTCGTTTCTTAATTGATTTGTTCATCTGTTCCAACAATCGCACTTTCCACTGACATCGAACAACGGAACCAGATAAGACTAATTTCGACTAAACGGGAATAAGATCGAATACTTTTAATTTTTCGCTCTTCTTCTTCACGTTTCGTTACTATAATAAGAACACCTTTCGGTAGTTAAATCGAAAGCGGTTTCATTTAACACCCTTTTTAAGAATCGACGATTACTGTTTAACTGCTCAACTTAAAACTGTGCTTATTTCTTTTATTTTTTAGGGGTTTTTCCCTGCTTCTATCCAAAAGAATCAAGGGATTTTGATTTGAATTTTAAATTGGACGACTACGACTACAGTGATGGAAAATACAGCGTCTTCAAATATGTTAAAGTGGAGAAATGCGATGACGATCCCCTCGAACTCCAAAATAGTTACCTATTTACAGTAGAAGTGCACCGAATTAGAAGTTCACAGGAACTCTTGGAACATATCCGGAGAGATAAGAAAGAAAAGAAGGGGGTGCATATCTTATTGGACCCGGGGTAAGTATCGGTGAGAGCCAAATGCTTATAAATCTATTTTATAGAAGTAATGGTTAGCAGATTTTAAAAGGTGATGCAGTAATCCAAAGAGATTAGAATCAAAACAGGATAGAAATTTTGACATCTTCTACTTGTTATATTCAATCAGATCGAAAACAGTGCGGTTAGTGTTATGTACAGAAGAAAGAGAATTCTTTATTGTAAACAAAAGGCACATTTCTGTAAACAACACCCTCGACGGCTACAAGCCAGGAGTTAACACTAAATTTTAATTGGTCATAAACAAAGATGAGAAAAAAATAACAGGACATAACGTGATCAATTAAACAACAGATTAAAGCCTGCAATACCTAAATGACAAATTCACAATGAAAATATATTTACAACAGGGTGTTAGCAAGTAACGTTTTTTCAGGAAGAAGTCCTTTTGTATCGCAGGACAGTCATCTGAGCAAGAGCAGAAAGGTTTCAGCACTGGAGTGATGGACACATCCTCGGAAGCAGGTTATAATGTCCTATGACTGAGTCCTCAGAACGAAGTCCACGGATAAGTTCTGCCTGTTTTCTTATCGACTGCGAATTTGCAGGGGTGGCCGTCCACGGGGCGTATGTACTATTATTATATATTAGGGTCTCCCGTAAATGATTACACATACCCGTTTATGTGTAATGTCTGTAAATTGCGCGTGTTCTGTGGTCCATTTGCCTGTTTTACTGGACAACCCCAATTTTTTGGTGAAAACGCTTCCTCATCATCGACAGGACTCGAACCCTGGCCTTTTCCACCCGGTGAGGGGAGGACGCTGACGATACCACTACCCTACCCACGCACACGGGGTGTATGGACTAAGTTTTAGGGTCAGGCGCCGTCTGTGGTTTCCCACATCTGCGCCACATATACACTGTGAAGAAATACCAAACTACTGTAAATGCCAGAAAAGTGTTGTATTGAATGCGCAGTATTGTGTTGGGTTCTGTTGAGAGTCCTGGCATTTGGCCGCAAGGTCAATGGTGGAACCACACGTTGCCCGCGCACACACCGCTAGGAGGTAGACAGGTTGCCCATTATTCTCTGGCTAGTCTCTGCCAGGGTCGCCTAAGCTTCCTGACAGACCGATGTAAAAAAGAAAAAAAAAATTACGGTGTGTGGGCTTTAGATTCAAGAAAGGGGGGGGAACAGGTAAAAGTACTGGGAATGAAGAAAGCATCCCCAACGTTCAATGGAATACATCCAACAGGCGAAAATAAGGGAAGGGAGTGGCACGAAAGTTGCGCTGCAAGGGAGCTCAAGCGTCATCGCCATTTGCTACAATCTTCTTACTTTTCTCACTCAGGTCCGGTCGGGATATCAGTTTCAGTGGTGATGTCCAGTTTCGTAGTTAAAGTCCTATCCGGTGATGTTGGAAGTCAGTAGGAATGCAACTGTCGTTGTCCTATGCTGGATCTTCTCAGATTTGGTGGTGGTGTAGTCTAATTTGCTGGTAGGCCTCTGCATTTATTCCCAGAATATAGGTGGTTGTCTTCTCTTGGTTTAGATGATGATCCAGATAGAGACTACATCAATGTTAAGATCTTTCATCCTCCGAATAAATCCAGTGCATAGCGCGTAAAGGCGACTTAGCCTTCTTCTCTTTCGAAGATGTGCTGTTCTTAGTTTTTAGGAAGGTAATATATCCTAATCAGGAGGAGACATCTGAAATCCTCGTATATTTCAGAATCTCTGAGGTTAGGGACAGGACCTCGAAAGAGACATGGGGACACCATCACAAAGGATTAATAACCAAAAATCTGATTCCCTCTGTGAACCTCATCAGTCCAAAGCCTCCTCCCTGGTACTCACCAGGCCTCCATACTACGTTCTATTGACAGGCCACGGACCCTTTAAAGGGAAGCTAACATCCGTAGGCATTGAAGATGATCCACTGTGTCACTGCGTGGCTGAAGAAACGTGGGATTACGTGATGTATGATTGCCATGAATATGACGAGTTCCGGCTAAGGTTTGCAACTAAAATCCAAGATAATCCGGGCGCTGTGAGCACCTGATTTTAATGGACGAGCAGCGGTACACCGCCTTTAATGACCTTGCGCATTCTGTCTTCACTGCTAGACGTGTTAGGCACCAAAACAGCACCCATTGAAGATCAAAATAAGAAACTTCCTGGATATAACAGAGAGAGAAAAAAAAAAACGCTCCTTCCTTCGTTCGCCCAGTAGTGACACAACCACCTGCACAGCTGTTGCCATTAGGCCTCCCTAGCCACGCTCTCTTGCGTGGTCCTTTGCTTCCACTCCCCGGCGAGAGGGGGTGGTGGCCCCTGGTTCCCTCCCCCATTACTGCCCCTGTTTTCACTCTGGTGGGTGTGGGCCTGCTGTACTCTGACTTATGGTCATCTTCTCTATGGACCCCTATCTCTATCTTTCTCCTCCCAGTTTTCAGTCTCGCTCCCCTTCTCTAACTTACAACTACAAGGTATAAGGTATAAGGTATGTTCGTGTCGGACGGCACCTGGGATTTCTCCCATCTCCGCGTGTGTTTCGCTGTATCGAGGACAGTACACTGTCAAGCCAGAGACTTGAAAGTGTGTGGGCCGTGTCTGTGCAGTGTGATATGTTGTGCCCATTGTTTATCCGGCTTATTGGCCGCCAGGCCCCTAGTGGGGCCCAACGTTGCCCTGCCACGTGGAGGCTAGCCGGGTGTATTCAGTATCACAACAAATTGCTCTGGCAGGTCTTGCCACCTAGTTTCCTGGGATTTAAGTGGCTAGGACCTATTAAAAAAAAAATTGCGTTTGACATTAATGCTTAATGGGATTGCTGTTAGGAAATCACTGGTTGGGGTTGAACGCTAAAGAGATAGGTCGGGCAAAATTTTGATGTTATTAAATTTAGACATGTGAGGCTATACGCTAGCTAATAGTGTTAGTTGTCTTAGAGATTTACAGGAAACCGGTGGAATTTAGACGTTGATTAGAATTTGGCGGCATTGAAAAGGGTGTACTTCGGTTGATTTAGTTAGAGAGGGAGGGAGACTGAAGACTGTGGGGAAAACAGATAGAAGAATAGGGTGGGATATGTTAGCTGGCAGTGGGGAACCCACCAACTTACAACTACAGTCCGTATCAACTGGAAATTGCTTGAGCCCTACTCCCAAAAACTGAATAACATCATATCGCCCAAAAAGTACTCATTTTGTTTTTGCTGACTCCTATCTATAGCGGATTTCTTTTTTTTTTTTTTTAGTTCCTTGCCACTGAAATCTCAGGAAATTAGGTGGCACATTCTTCAAAAGGAGAAGTTACCAGAAATTTCCTTCCTATAATAACAACAGCAAACCCAAAATCCGCTACATGGTTCTCCCCTGGCCTATACATCACCATTTTTTTTTAACTAATCGTGGATCTATCAGAGGAAACCTCACTGCACTCGGCATCACCGAAAACCCACAATGTCTCTGTTGTTCCCTCGAAAGTTGGGACCACCTGATTTGCGCGTGCGAAATATATGAAGGGTAGAGTGTAGATTGTGTTTAGTGTAAAACGGCACTAGGGGTTTCCCCCATCTGCGCGTGCTATACATTGTGGGTGTGAAACAGAACACTGTCAATGCCAGAGGTTTAAAGTGTATGGATTTTGTATACAGGGTGATGCACTACCAGTGCAACAAACCTGCAGGAGGTGTAGGGGGCACAAAGACGAATCGGAATCGCATAGCATTGCAGGATCCGAAATGCCTTCGTCATGCGGGAGGTCGCGTGAACAAAGAAGCAAAGAAAAAGAACAGAAACAGCAACTCGTTAGTGTAACAGAAATCAGTTTAATGACAAGTTTTACATTGGCAAAAAGCCATGCTACAGAAGGCGTTCGAAAGTTCGACCAGAAGCAGTCACACAGGCTTCACAGCGCCGCCGCATGGAATACCTAACGTTCCGGAAGATTCCTGGCTTGTCTCGAATCTCCCCGGCAGCTATAGAGATGCGAGCGACGAGGTCTTCAAATGAATCAACGGGGTCTCGTACACCAATGTCTTCATTTGACCCAAGCAGAAGAAGTCCAGTCATGATAGGTCCGGCGATCTAGCAGGCCAATGAACCGGACCACCACGACCTATCCAATGCTGTCCAAATGTAACGTTTAGGTGTTGGCGGACGTCACTGGTGTAATGTGGGGGAGCCCCATCATGCTGGAACCACATTGAGCGGCGCAACGACTGAGGAACATGTGCTTCTTCAATAAGTTCAGGCATTTCATTTTATGGAATCTGGTCTTAAACCAGTGGTTAAGTAGAACAGTCCCTAATTGTTATAAGGTGGCTTATGCTGATGATTTGGTTTTGTGCGTGACAGGAAGATCTAGAGCAGTATTAGAAAGTAGAATGGAGGTTATTGTTCAGGATTTGACTGATTGGGCTACATTAAATAAACTAAAAATTTCATCTTCTAAAACTGTCACGATGTTATTAAAAGGAAAATTAGACTACAACAGACCACCTCGATTATTAGTAAACAGTAAACAAATTCCTCTTGTTTCCCAGGTAAAATATTTAGGGGTTATCTTGGATGACAAGTTATTATTTTCACAACATTTGAATTATTTAAGTAGAAAAATAAAAAATTACACTGCTTCTATAGTTAGGGTTACCAGAAAAGATTGGGGATTAGGTAAACGCATTTTGTATCTATATTATAAAGCTATTTTTATTCCGATTGTGTCGTATGCTGCATCAATTTGGTACGTTCGTACTGTCAATGTAAAATTTAAACGAAAACTATTATCAATACAAAGAATAATGTTGTTAACTATTTTGCGTGTTTGTAAGACTGTTTCGACTAATGCTCTACAGGTGATTGCGGCGGGGGTATTGCCTTTGGATTTAACAGTCGTGTATAGAGCTTTTTGTTATTTTATAAGAAAAGGAATACAAATTACATTTCTGGGGATTACTAATGAAGTTTCTTCTGCAGTCAGCAAAGAGAAGAAAGAAATTTTGGTGAAATTAATTAAATTATGGCAGGACCGTTGGGATTCCAGTAGTACTGGTAGAGTAACTGATTTATTTATACCTAGTGTCGAATTTAATTTTAATAACAAATTGCATCGCTGGTTTTATCCAAGTATGGAATGCTCATATTTGATTACGGAGCATGGTTCCTTAAAAAGTAAGTTGCATCAGTTTAGTTTAGTGGAAGATCCTTACTGTGTTTGTGGAAGGTTGGAAACATGGGGCCATATCTTATATGAATGCAATTTGTATGATGAATTTAGATTAGACTTATTTAATTTGGTACCTAATTTTATTAGGGGTTCTGAATTAATTTGGCTGTCTAATGAAAGGAATTTTGTTGAATTTCAACGGTTTTTCAGGTTGACATTTAAAAAGGAGGAATATACATGTTGTTACTAATACTGACTAAAGACCTGTTTTTCTCTTTTTTTTTTCCCCTCCTCTGGATGGATAGGCATTCTGTCTTGGAGGCGGGGAGAAAATTTTTTTTTTTTTTTTTTTTGGCTGGCTTTGTGGAATGACCATGAGGCGGGATTGTTGCACTCACTAGTAAGATGTATTCTCCTAGTTGGTGCATTTTTTTTTTTTTTTTTTTTGCTGGCTCTTGGGTGTGGGCACCCCAGGAGCGGGACTGCTGGCACCCACCAGTCTTGCACCCTTACTGATGGGTGCGGGATTTAGGTGCAATATGCACAGCCAGAGTTAATAGATCCAGGCATAGCTCCTCGTGCCAGGGAAGGGCACCAGGTGGTAATTGCCCAATGGACTATCACCTGGTCGCAGAGTAGCCTGTTTCACTTATAACACATTACAGACACGTGTGCACACACTTACACTAACAGGCCATTATGAGAATATGATATTATATGATAAATTGGTGGAGATGGATGTATGTCCGGGTGCCACCCTTCGACAGTTAAATACACACATACATACATACATGCAATAAGTTCGGGCAGGACTTGCTGTAGAAAGATCAAGTGTGTCCTACCGTCCAGACGAGGGGGCAGAAGATACGGTCCAATGAGGTGGTCTCCAACAATACCGGCCAAAACATTGACAGAGAAACGGCGTTGAGTTTCTCGTGTGCGCCATGGGGGTTCTCCAAAGCCCACAAATAGGCGTTATGTTGATTGAAGGTTCCCTCTCTTGTGAAACTTGCCTCATCCGTGGACAATACGGACGCAGCAAATGCGCTGTCTGCCGCACTCTGTTGAAGAAACCAAGTAGCAAAAGTGCTCCGAAGTGGATAATCCGCAGGCTCCAATGATTGGACGCGTTGCAGATGGTATGAAATCATTTGGTTTGTTAACAGTATCCTCCATTCAGTTGATTGGGAAATACCCAATCGTCGGCCTATCTCGGGTACTCGTACTCGGATTGACTTCTGCAAGACGTAGGACATTCTCCTCATTGTCTGGCATCCTCGTCATTCGCTCTCGATTCATGGTACCTCTCGTGAAACAACCAGTCTCACGTAACCTTCTGTGCACACGTGCGAAAATCGTATGATGAGGAGCACGCCTGTGCGGAAAACGTTCTTGTTACAAGTGCAGAGCGGCACGTCCCGTTACAGTCCGCAGCTCCATACGCGAGGTGCATGTCGGCCAGTTCTACGTTTGAATACTCGTCCATCCTACTGCCTCGGGAACCGATTCGCAAATGCTGACTTACAGCGGGATCGCTGTTCACGCGACCTCCCGTTCAACGTCTTCTGCCGCATGAGGAAGGCATTTCGGACCCTGCAATGCTATGTGATTGCGATTCGTCTTTGTGTCCCCTACACCTCCTGCAAGTTTGTCGCACTGGTAGTGAATCACCCTGTATGTTTAGTGTCAGACCTGCTGCAAGTATGCAGTGAGGCACCTCTTCTCGGCCTTGGTGTTATTTGAGGGTTCGGGGGTAAAATCCAGACAGGAGATGGCCTTACCTTTGGAAAGCATATAAACAAAACCACATTTCACTATTTCTAAATCTACAGGTAGCACACCGGCCAGCACTTGCAAGGCATGTGTGCTGACTGTGTATGTACTGTAGCATTTGCACGAGTATCAAAAAAAAAAAAAAAAAGAAACAAAGAGAAAAAGAAAAGAGGAGAAAAACGTACACCAAATCCTCGTCACACGTCTTATGGCTAGAATTACAGAAGCAACAGTTGGACGGTGAATCCTTGTAAAAGCGGATTTCCATGCACGTAAATTCCTCCACGAAACGAGATTTGGAGATGGGGTTTGCAGTATTTCTGTCCAATCAATTTTATCTCAAATAGATCTTGGAACACACAAAGTACACTGCACTTAGACATTTCTTGGAAATAAATTATACACAGACGCTATTCTAACATATTCTAAACCAAAGAATTAAAAGTTTGCGATTATGTTCAAAGATATCACAAACACTCAGATAACGCGGTGTTGATTAATTTCAAACAAATTTAATTCTGATAATTTCCATTACAGGTTTGAACATCCTCATGCGAGGATTGAACAAAAGATGAGACGCCAAAATATAACCACAGTGTCATACACTCCCTTATAAAAAAAAGTTCGAAGTTATATTCCGGATTTCGGCACGGAGCACGCTCTTCAAAATTGTATCAGTCCAATGGAGTATCTTTCCTGCGTGCTTCCATGTTTATTCTAACTATCAAAATTCTCGAGACAAACAGTACAAGTTATATAGTTTTTATTTTATTTTTTTAATTTTTTTTAATCTGTTCAAATGATGCCTTCTTACTGTGGAGAATGAAGCCAAAATCGAAACCTGGAGAGTGCAGTGTCCCTGCCTTTGTGTAAAGGACCACCGAATATATTTACCTTCACGAATACCTCAATTAACTGTTTACTACCTCAACCAACCTGTTACTTGCTGCAGATGAAGAGCGAATGTGCAATTCAACTGCTACTGCTACAGCTGCTAATACATGTGTGTGGGAATCTGTTACTCTAGAGATGATGGCATCCTTCTGTACCTCAACGAAAGCCTCAACGAACCTGTTACTTGCTGCAATGGAGAGAGAATGTGGAATTGAACTGCTACTGTTACTGCTGCTAATACATGTGTGTGGGAATCTGCTACTCTGGAGATGATGGCATCCTTTGCTACCTCAACGAAAGCCTCAACAAACCTGTTACTTGCTGCAATGGTGAGAGAATGTGGAATTGAACTGATACTGCTGCTAATACATGTGCGTGGGAATCTGTTACTCTAGAGATGATGGCATCCTTTGCTACCTCAACGAAAGCCTCAACAGACCTGTTACTTGCTGCAATGTTGAGAGAATGTGGAATTGAACTGCTACTACTAATGCTGCTAATACATGTGCATTGGAATCTGCTACTCTGGAGATGACGACATTCTTTGCTACCTCAACGAAAGCCTCAACGAACCTGTTACTCGCTGCAATGGTGAGGGATTGTGGAATTGAACTGCTACTACTACTGCTGCTAATACATGTGCGTGGGAATCTGTTACTCTGGAGATGATGGCATCCTTTGCTACCGCAACGAAAGCCTCAACGAACCTGTTACTCGCTGCAATGGTGAGAGAATGTGGAATTGAACTGCTACTACTACTGCGGCTAATACATGTGCGTGGGAATCTGTTACTCTAGAGATGATGGCATCCTTTGCTACCTCAACGAAAGCCTCAGCAAACCTGTTACTTGCTGCAATGGTGAGAGAATGTGGAATTGAACTCCTACTACTACTGCTGCTAATACATGTGCATGGGAATCTGTTACTCTGGAGATGATGGCATCCTTTGCTACCTCAACGAATGCCTAAACAAACCTGTTACTTGCTGCAATGTTGAGAGAATGTGGAATTGAACTGCTACTACTAATGCTGCTAATACATGTGCGTGGGAATCTGCTACTCTGGAGATGATGGCATCCTTTGCTACCTCAACGAAAGCCTCAACAAAACTGTTACTTGCTGCAATGTTGAGAGAATGTGGAATTGAACTGCTACTACTAATGCTGCTAATACATGTGCGTGGGAATCTGCTACTCTGGAGATGACGACATCCTTTGCTACCTCAACGAAAGCCTCAACGAACCTGTTACTTGCGGCAATGGTGAGAGAATTTGGCATTGAACTGCTACTACTACTGCTGCTAATACATGTGCGTGGGAATCTGCTACTCTGGAGATGATGGCATCCTTTGCTACCTCAACGAATGCCTAAACAAACCTGTTACTTGCTGCAATGGAGAGAGAATGTGGAATTGAACTGCTACTGTTACTGCTGCTAATACATGTGCGTGGGAATCTGCTACTCTGGAGATGATGGCATCCTTTGCTACCACAACGAAAGCCTCAACGAACCTGTTACTCGCTGCAATGGTGAGGGATTGTGGAATTGAACTGCTACTACTACTGCTGCTAATACATGTGCGTGGGAATCTGTTACTGTGGAGATGATGGCATCCTTTGCTACCTTAACGAAAGCCTCAACGAACCTGTTACTTGCTGCAATGGTCAGAGAATGTGGCATTGAACTGCTACTACTGCTGCTGCTAATACATGTGCGTGGGAATCTGCTGCTCTGGAGATGATGGCATCCTTTTCTACCACAACGAAAGCCTAAACGAACCTGTTACTTGCTGCAATGGAGAGAGAATGTGGAACTGAACTGCTACTACTACTGCTGCTAATACATGTCCGTGGGAATCTGTTACTGTGGAGATGATGGCATCCTTTGCTACATCAACGAAAGCCTCAACGAACCTGTTACTTGCTGCAATGGTGAGAGAATGTGGCATTGAACTGCTACTGCTGCTAATACATGTGCGTGGGAATCTGCTACTCTAGGAACTTTGAGCATCTTCTGATTTTGTCATTTCGATGCTGATCTGTGTGAAGTGTCGCTGCCAGTGTGGAAATGACTCCCAAAGACAAAAACGTTTTCAAGTCCTGCCCCCCGTAAACTGTTCTTTAACTGGGCTCCCTCTGTAGGGAGCCCTTCCTTTAATGTATTTACTATAGGCAGGACTTGTGTGAAGGAAACTTCGAGAACGAAATGTAGCTGCCTCTATGGAAATGACCCCAAAGACAAAGGTGCCTTTTCTAGTCCTGCCCTCTTAAGTGGGCTCCCTCTGTAGGGAGCCCTTCCTTTAATGTATTTACTATGGGCAGGACTTGTGTGAAGGAAACTTCGAGAACGACATGTAGCTGCCTCTATGGAAATGACCCCAAAGGCAAAGGTGCCTTTTCTAGTCCTGCACTCTTTAATTGGGCTCCCTCTGTAGGGAGCCCTTCCTTTAATTTAATTATTATGGGCAGGACTTGTGTTATCCACTTTAAGAAATGTCTAAATAGGAATAAAAGTTGTGTTTGTAATACTTTTGTGGTTTAACATCTAGAAGATATTTAAGGAAGAAGTGCACTTTGTGCTGAATGTAAATATGCCTGAGGGTGAATTCACCCTTCTTTTGTAAATATTGGTTGTCAACTCTGTAATGTTTCCGTGTTTACAAATAAATTTCAGAATGAATTATTGTGTCACAGTTCTTTTTTCCTTTTTTCATAAATATGTCCAACGTGTCGTTTGAAAACTATATTTGAGATTTACAACGAAACCCAAAGATTAATAGAAGCTGACCATGCGCAGTGAATGAACAAACAATTTAACGCACGATTTCATAAACATTTAGAATGTCCTTGATGATTGTACCCACTTGTGAGGCGTCAATTTTCCACATTTTTCACTCTTCCGCATCTGTCAATCGTTTTACAGAGAAATATTTTCTTTTCACGCGTGTGTGTGTTCTCTTTTCACGTGCATCTTTGCTTTTCGCATTCACAGTTAATCCCATAATCCGCGTATCAGCAATTAACTTCGATTTTCTGTGTTCTGATGAACCGCGTTTAACATTTGAAAGATGCTTTAAAATGCTGGTCGTGGTACGTTTTAATTTTGGGAGGTTCCATTTGGAATTGTTAAGTGAAATGGCAGCACCACTCGCACACTTATGTACGTATGGTGCTCCCCTCTATTGCCATTAACATCATGAAAGACGAGATTTATCATCCGATATCCAGATCAATCTGGAAACTTAATTTTCTGGTGCAATCTACCAAAAATAAAATTAAAAACTCGAGTTATTAAAAAAACTGACATCGTGCGGAAATTGATTCAAAATTAACCAAGAAATTTAACGCGAGCGCTGGTATAAAGTGTGTGTGTGTGTGTGTGTGTGTGTGTGTGTGTGTGTGTGTGTGTGTGTGTGTGTGTGTGTGTGTGTTAAAGAGAGAGAAAGAGAGAGAGAGAGAGAAAGAGAGAGAGAGACTAAATTAAGGACGAATTAAAATGAGGAATCAGATGTATACATTAAAAGGCTAACAGCCTTCTGTAAACAAATTGACTAAATTCAATGACACTGAAAAAGTGGGACGAGGGCCTCACTTTTCAGAACCATTTTTCGACCATGAAAACTAAGACTTTTTCGGCGATGTGGGCAATTCCACAAGAGCTGACGGGGTTACTCCACGTCCATGTAGTCGGCGGATACGTCCAGCGGAGCCTGCAACCAATCGTACTATAGGCATCCCCAATCTGGTGTTCTGCACCGACCTCGTACATAAAGAGATTCCTGGCAGTTGAATACTGGGTAATGCGATGGATGAACAGAGTCACGGGCAGCGCATTCACCATCTCCAGGGCTGTTTTAAATGCCAACTTAAATATCACTCCCTGGAGAGTTCACATTGCATCCAGGAATATTCTTCTTGTCTCAGATGCTTACCGGCGTGATTGATGCCCCTAGTCTTCACGGAGTTATCGCTACTCCACGTGCTGGACGCAGTAATGGCAACCAGCACGTGCTGGACGCAGTAATGGCAACCCCTACTTACCGTTGCATCCTACGCTTTCCAACCTGTGCTGTCTGATGACCTTGTTTCCGAACAACGCAGTCCCCCTTTTCCATACATTGGCAATACACCACCCTGTGAAATACTGTGAAGGCAAGCAGTACAGAGTAAAGAGCCCCTCTGAAACTTACAACTTGCTAGAACTATAGATGTATGAAGAAGAAGCTACAGGGATGGGATACACTTAAATAGAAAGGGTGCAAGAATATTTGCTGATGCTATCGAGGCAGTATTAGGTGGGTCGGAAAACTGCTAGCTTTGAGGGACACAAGGAATAATAGATTAACAGTAGCCACTGGCAGAGGTGAAAGAGATTCTTGCACTGCTTCTATTAGAATGAGCAGAAGCCTCAAAAACAAGATGCATGGTATTTCAGAGACTGCTGGAAGTCATTGCGGTACAAGTAAACACATGGGTTGTGTTAGGGTAGCTAAGAATAGAAACAGGTGCATGTATACTTGCGTGTACACCAATGCTAGGAGTTAGGTAAATAAATTTGATGAATTTGAGGTATTGCTCAAAACATCAAAGGCAGATATTGTTGGGATATCAGAGACGTGGTGTCACACAGATGTAAGGGATGCAGAACTGCAATTTGGGGAGTACAACGTCTACAGAAAGGATAGACAGGATAGGAAGGGGGGAGGGGTTATGCTATTAGTTAAGAAACACATAAAAACCAAGGAAGTGAAGCCAGTCGACATCGCTGGACAGTGCAATGTCGAGTCAGTTTGGTGTGACATAAGCATAGGGAAATCAAAATTGAGAGTAGGAGTGTGCTATAGCCCTAATGACTCTGATGAGTATAAAAAGATACTGTACAGGGAAATAGAGTGGGCCAGTAAATCAGAGAGTCTTATAATGGGGGATTTTAATATCCCAGATATTAACTGGAATTTGTGGTTTGGTCACTCACACACTAGCAGGGCTTTTGTGGATTTATTGGATGATTGTTTTCTACATCAGCATATTCGGGAGGCAACTAGAGGGAGTAATACTCCTGATTTGATTATCAGCAGTGATTCTTCATGCATTAAGAATCTGCAGATAAAGGAACCACTAAGTGGCAGTGATCACAGTGTGCTGAAGTGGGATTTACTCAAGGAGGTAACTACCATCAGAGGTAAAGGGAAGGGTATTTGTTTTCGTAAAGGCGACTACGATGGACTGAGACAGTATTTAAATTCTATACAGTGGGACCAACTATACAGTTGGTGGCACTGATGATGTTACCAACAGCAAATTCAAAATGGGAAGTATTCAAAGAACTTATCTTGGAAGCTACTAGGCTTTACATACCAACTAAGAAATACTGTTCAAGGTTTAGGCCAAAATGGATGTAAGATGAACTGAGGCATATGGCAGAGAAGAAAAATGCATGGGATACTTACAAATTAACACATGACACCGAAGCCTATGATAGATACAAGTTGATCCGTAACCAAGTTACAAAGGAGATTAGGCAGGCAAAGGCAGACTACGAAAAATCCTTGGCAAGGGATGCAAAGAAAAACAGCAAAGAGTTCTTTACTTATGTAAACTCTAGAAGGAAGGGGATGAATCAGATTGGTCCACTTGATATTGATGGATCAACTGTTGATGATCCTGCTCAGGTAGCTAACAAACTAAATGAATATTTTGCATCGACATTCACACATGAGGCGTTATTCAGCGAGGGGAATTGCAGAGGTGTATTCAACTCTAGCAGTAATCTACAGAATCTTGAAATAACTGGAAGTAAAGTGGAGGAGAAACTGTTGAAGATAATACAGTGTCCGCACTGCTGACGAATTAGTTACCACCTTGCAGCAAGCTGTCCTGAAGGCCTCTTATAAATCTGCAAAGAAGAAAATCTTCCGTTCCACTGTACGTCCTTGGTGGACTCAGGAACTCACCTTGCTTAGACGGTCCGTCCACCGATCTCGCCGATTTTACCAGCGACACCGTGACTGGCCAGCCCCAGAAGTAGCACGACTATACAGCGACTACATCGCTAAGAAAAATGAATACACAAAGGCTATTGCAACTAGGAAGAAGGAAACATGGTCTGACTTTGTCAGAGAATCTGGCACGACAAATCCATGGGGCCTGGTTTACAAGATCATGCGGGACAAAATCTACAATCCAGACATCTTCAGCACAGTGATTGCAGACTTCCGGGAGACTTCCAACTGGCAGGACTCAGCTAATCACATCCTGGATAAGCTATTTCCACCAGACGGCACTGCTCAGGACTTGTCTGAGCATACTGCTATTCGCACTGCAAACAATAGTTATGAATCAGATGAAACCACAGAACCTTTCAGCTTGGAAGAATTATCAGCAGTTCTCCAAAATATTAACATCCAAAAATGACCAGGACTAGATCTCATTGAATACAGTTTCATCCTCCGTTTTCACAACTTCGGCCAGAGTATATACTCTTACTGTACAACAAATGTCTTCAGGAGGGATGTTTTCCTGTGGACTGGAAGATCTCGCTACTGAGACTAATTAAGAAGCAGCACAAAAACCCTACTGACCCGCGCTCTCACCGTCCAATTGCGCTACTTGCAAACTTTGGAAAAATACTGGAGCGGCTTATGGCGCTCAGGACAACAGCTCTCTTTCAAGCACAGAATCTCCTCTCCCCCTGCCAGTATGGTTTCACTACAGGACGATCCTGTGAGGAAGCTCTCTTTGATCTAGTTCTGCACATAGAAAACTCTGAAGCAAAATTTGAACTTGCCATCTTTGTTGACTTCGAGAGCGCGTTTGACACTGTTTGGTGGGACAGTGCTCTGGCACGCCTCCGGACAGCCTCCTGTTCCAGCCATCTCTATAGACTTTTTCAAAGCTACTTTTCAGATAGATCAGTAATTTTAAAGTCAAAATACCATCACGTTTCTAGGCCAATCACCCGGGGGTGCCCTCAGGGCTCAGTCCTGGGACCTCTCGTGTGGAATATGATCCTACAAGACTGGCTTTCCCGCTCCTTTGCCAATACCAAGATCGTTGCTTTTGCGGACGATATCACGATAGTGGTGTCCGGCCGCTCTCGCAAAGCCATAGAAGACAATGCTAATCGGGTCCTTGACGACCTCTCTTCCTGGGCTGCACTAAATAAACTACGGATAAATCCAAACAAGACTAAAATGATGCTCTTTAAAAATAAGCTGGACTTCAGGCGGCCTCCTCAAGTTAAAGTCTCTGGGGTACAACTTCCCATTGTCACACAGACCACTGTGCTAGGGGTGGTTCTGGATCACAAATTAAGCTTTCACCCTCAACTCATCCATCTCACCTCCAAGGTGAAAAAATTTTCAGGCTCAATCATCAGAAACACCAGGAACGAATGGGGCCTGTCCAAGCGGTCACTTCAGCTGTACTATAAAGCCGTCTTCCTTCCGATCGTGACGTATGCTGCAGGTGCTTGGTTCCACAGAGCTAGATTGGTTAATATGATATGCAAATTAGGCTCTATACAACGGACAATGCTTCTGGCTACCCATAGGGTATGCAGGACAGTATCCACTGCTGCTATACAGGTCTTAGCTGGGACACTTCCACTGGACTTGTATGTAACCTTCCGTGGCCTGACCTTTAGAATCAACAAGAAAATTCCAACCAAGATCTTAGACATTGAGCTAAACCTGAACACTGACCCTAAGGCAGAGAAAAGACGCTGTTACAATGAGATGATAAATATCTGGCAGACAAGATGGGACACTTCCACCAAAGGAGCAGCTACAAGGAGGTTCCTACCAGATGTGACTTTCCCCTCCTCTAAGTCGGCACAGAAGTGGCTCTCTCTAACTCTTGAGACATCATTCCTAGTCACTGGGCATGGTTCATTGAACGAGAAGCTCTTCCAACTAGGCCTAATACCCATAGACGTTTGCTACTGCAGGGCCAAGGAGAATTGGTTCCACCTTCTCTATGAGTGCGCTCTCTATGAGGACCTGAGGCAAGACCTAGCAAATACCATCCCTCTCACTGAAAACCAACTGGACATTCTGTTGCAGACACCACAGAACCTTGCTGCCTTCCAGAACTTCTCAATGCAAGTATTCACGCGCAGGAAAGCCTCCTACAGAATAACGCAGGCTCCGAATGGGGATCCCCAGACAGCAGCTTAAAACTTTTATTTTTAATTTATTTTTTTTATTTTTTTATTTTTTCGTCTCTCCACTCTCCACTAGTGTAGCTTCTCTCTCAATTTTTTTTTTTTTTTTTTTAATTACACCACGGGATTTTTTTTTTTTTTAATTACACCACGGGATTTTTTATTTATTTATTTATTTATTATTTTTTTTTTATTAATTACATCACGGGATCTTTTTTTTTTTTTTTTTTTTTTTCACTTCCTCTGGAATGGGCCCCCAGAGGAACCTGGTCCACCTTTTGACAACATCAGGTGAATCAGAGTTTCGTTTGAGACGGTACGTGTTTTATTGGGACTGGCCCACTTTCCCGTGGTGTGAACGAGTACCCAGAATCATCTGTCCAGGTGACTGATGCTTCTGGGTAGCCAAGAGGCCAGAACAGAACAACAGAACACACACATAATACACACAAACCTACGTCATTCACATTCTGGCCCATTTGTAGTGATACTGTACTTCACAGAGATACCAGGCGGAGTTGAACAGACGTTCTAGGACCCGCCCTTTACAAAACACATGTCCACATGAAGATAAATACAAGAAAGGCACCTGGGGTGGATGGGATCTATCCAGTTATATTAAAGGAGGCAGCAAAGGAAGTAAGCAAACCCTTAGCCATAATTATGAGAGCTTCCTTGGACTCAGGGGAGGTACCCATAGACTGGAAATGTGCAAATGTGACCCCAATTCACAAAGGAGGATCAAAGGCTGACACAAGTAATTATAGACCTGTGAGCTTAACTCCTGTTCCAGGAAAATTAATGGAGGCACTGGTGAAAGAAGCACTGCAGGATCATTTAGACAAGACTTCAGTTATAGCTCGGACACAGCATGGTTTTGTTAAGGGGAAATCTTGCCTTACCAATTTGATTGGATACTATAATGCAGTCACAAAAGAACTGGATGCAGGGAATAGCTTTGATATTATATACTTGGATATTAGAAAGGCTTTTGATACTGTTGCACATGGAAGACTGCTACACAAATTGGAGCAGTGTGACATTGGAGGCAAATTGCTGCTATGGATAAAGGGGTGGTTGAGGGGGAGAAGACAGAGAGTGGTAATCAATGGACACTGCTCATCGTGGACTAATGTTATTAGTGGAGATCCTCAGGGCTCAGTGTTGGGTCCATTATTGTTTTCTGTATTAATAAATGATATTGATGATGGTATATCAAGCTTAATGTCCAAGTTTGCAGACGATACAAAGGTTGGCAGGGTTGTCAAGGACACTACTGACTCTATGCTGCTGCAACAGGATCTGGAAAGGTTGAGCAGATGGGCTGAGAGGTGGCAAATGAAGTTTAACATTGACAAATGTAAAGTACTACACATGGGAAACAGCAACCCCAGAGCAACGTATCAACTCTGTGGTACTACACTGACAGTGGTAGAGAATGAAAGGGACTTGGGGGTGGTTGTGCAGGCAGATATGAAGTTCTCTGAGCAGTGCAGACGGGCTGCAAGAGTAGCTCATGGAGTATTGTCAATGATATACAGGAATTTTTCCAGCAGGGATAAGGAGGTGATTATTCCCTTGTATAAGGCAATGGTCAGGCCACACCTAGAGTACTGTATACAGGTCTGGAGGCCTCATTTCAAGAAGGATGTAGAGCTGCTGGAACGAGTACAGAGAAGGGCAACAAGATTAGTGAATGGAACAAAGGGGTGCTCTTACGAAGAAAGGCTTAAGTTTTGCAAATTACAGTGTCTGAAGACTAGGCACCAGCGAGGTGATCTGATAGAGTTGTATAAAGCCTTGAATGGTTTGAGCATGCTCAATGCTGATGGGATTCTTCCTCTTGCTCAGAATAATCACCTGAGAGGTCATAAATTCAAATTGAGGAAAGACAGATGTAGGATAGACGTGCGGAAATTTGCCTTTAGCCAGCAGGCGGTTTGTTGGTGGAACAGACTTCCATCACTTGTGGGTGGAGGTTGATAGCCTAAATAAGTTTAGGACAGGTATTTTGAACGAACAGAGGGGTGAAGTGGAAGTGGGTTTTTTTTTTTTTTTTTTTGGCTGATGCTGCATAAGCTTGCTTTCTTGCCTCAAATGCCTCTACTAATGGTAATGCTAAAAAAATGCTAAAAAAATACATTACTACTAATGTAACAATATCGGGAGAAAAAAAAAAATTGAGTACTTTTCATATCCTTTTAATTTTCAATTTTTCCTGATAGCAAAGAATGAGTACCGGCACCCATTTTTTTTACAAAAAAAGCACTGATATATATATATATATATAACTTGGCATTATTTATACATAACTAAAAGTTTGACATTTCTAGCAATGCTTCTAACAATTTTTGGGTCATTAAAGGAAATTGGTTACAGCTGCATGAATCCTGAAAACTAGAGAGAAAGCATAAAGGGGCTTTTATATCATGGTTGTATGTGAGAAATAAAGACACCAGTTAATCTTCTCTTAAGTTTTGAGTACAAGCTGTACAGGTATCTTAAAGGCAACACACACACACACACACACACAAGGGGACATGGATAGATTTTGCCTTCAACCACTAGGTTGTTGATTGTTCAGAACAAAGTTCCATCTGGCGTTGTGGAAGTGGGTAATTTGAATAATTTTAAGGAAGAACTAGAAAATTCTTAGAGGGGGAAGGACGGGTGATATGAGGATTGTTATTTATTTATTTTTTTGCTGATGCTGTATAAGCTTGCTTTCTTGCATCATTTCTCACAACTAATACTAAGACTTACATCACCTCTTAACCCACCTGATGTTAAATTTAAATTCAACGACTTTTTAATTAAAGATTCTGACATTGTGGAGATCACTGGAGTCCTGGAAATAGTAGAAATAGCTGCAGTTAAGACTCAATGGATAAAAATTTTGTCTTTGAGGAGGATGTCACAGACATTCTCTCAGATATGCCAGACAATCTGTACTAGCTACCTGGGAGTCTAAAATGCTGATGGAACTGATATTCGGGTGACATTCAAATCAAGCTCGAACTAGAAAAAAGCCAAGAACTTGAACTTTATAAAGAGGAAGGAATAAAATATAAAATAACTGTTGGACATTACTTTTAAACAATACTGTGAATAATTTCCTCTTATAAGGTTGTCAATAATTACATTCTGTAAATAATACTGTAAATGATTCGCATTTTTTTTTTTTGTAAATATTGTAAACATGTTTTGTAAATGTGGTACTGTAAAAATTGCCATTCTTGCATTTTTGTACACCCTTCTAGTGGGTTGGCTGTGTAAAAAGGGGTGAGAGCAATCACTTGCTATTAATAAACGGATTTAATAATAATAATAATAAACAGTTCAATGAATATAACTCTGCAGAAAGATTAACGCGAGCGCTACTGTTAAGTGCACAAATTGATAATGAGAGGGAAAAACTTTTCATTTTTGTCCGAAAGACAAACAACATAAAAGTGCCCCTGTAGGCTGAGAGAAACAGATCGGAAGTGTTTAGTTTTCCGGCGTGGGAAGAAGATGAACGTGACAGATGAATAAATTCAGTACTTTTTAAGATTGTTGGGCACGTGATCTTTGAATTATATCATAGTTTATGTTTTTGATTTGTTTAATGTTTGACGAATATTCTGATGAAATAAAGACACTCAAATGAATAAGAAGAACCAGAACCAGGACTGAAAGACAACGCGGAAGAACAGTTGCAAATTCACAGTGAACTTCCCAATGTTAAACGGACAGTTCCATAGAATTAACAAATAATATTCCCAGCCACCATACATAGCAGATATGTTCTGAAAAGCTTCACGATCACAAAGATAACAAAAGATTTTTACTATGATGAAAAAATTCACTTTCTTTTCTCTTAGCGTGTAGCACTGTGGTATCGTGGTCGTCCTGTCCCCGCCTGATTGGAGTCTCGGTTCGAAAATCGTCGAGGAACATTAATGTTCTGTTTGATTTTAAACTTCTTTAGGCGGATTCCAGGCAGTTTTTAGGGGGGGGGGAAGTAACTTGCTTTCGTGTAATAAATATAAAAAAAAAAAAAAAAAAAAAACACAAGGAAACTGCGACCGTTGAAAGAAGTGAAGGCTTTACAGGCACTCTGAACAACCAACTATTGTACTAGGCTAAACGCCCCAGTTCCTGTGGAATCGCCGAAATTAAGCAAGGTTAAACTTATTTTTGTAATTTGAGGGTGACTATCTGGCGATACTCTCTGTAATTGTGTTTTGTTTGCTTTCGTTTCTTTTGAAAATCTGTGGACAATATTTTTCCAATTTTCACGTATCATTAATTTTGTTGATTGGTAAATAAAGTGTAAATCTGTGCTTTATATCTTTACTTTAAAAGCCTGTGGATAATATTCCTCCTAGTGTCGCTTTTTAGAATCGCCGTTAATAGAATTAAAATTCAATTCGCGAACGTGATCACAATGACTGGCGCTTAATACGTATCGAATAGAGAACGCTGTTTTGTTGTGGTAGAGTGTCCATCGTAAAGTTATTTGATCGTATAGTGACCAATCGTAAAGCAGGTGTCCACAGCAGTGAGCGTTGTACGGCGTAAAGAACACGTTTACGTGCAATGCGACCATTGAATCCACCTCCATTGAGTACAAAGGAGAGAGATAAGATATTTCGACAGCGGAAGAAATTACAGTCTGCGATGGAGTTGAAAAATAAACCGGAGAAGATCAACTCCCCAAAAAGTTAGAATTGAATTTGGAATTAGTCATGGGAGATTTACTGCAAATGAAAACGATGAAGAGTCTTCGAAGCGCAGTCGTAAACGAAAACCGAGTGCCAGAAGTTCTCCCTCAAATCGGTGAACGCAGCAGAAGCAGCAACAGGATTTTAAGAAACACAGAAGCATCCACCTTTAAACGTACATTCCTGAATAATGATTTCTGTTCCGTGTGTGATCAGCTTTGGTTGAAGAATGATGTGGATATTGTAGCAGCTCGACATCAAGTTCTTCTTCAAACAGCATTTCCAAATGAGGATGTGAGGCAAATGTTGGCCTGCCTGAAACAGCTGTCGTGGCTCTCTCAAGAACAAAGTGATTATTATTATTATTATTATTATCTTTATTTTCTCCTAAGAGAAACCCCCTTTCGGCTATTAACCAGCGGGTGCACATTCATATATACAAATATAAGTTATATACATAATTATCCATTTATAATTTATACATATGGTTGTCTTAATAAATTATACAAAATATACATTGTCTAATTAATTATATTATACACATTATTGCCGTGTTTTTACATGACAGGCAGATAGAAAGAGAGCACGAGCATAATTTGTAATTTTACAAGGAATTAGAGAATGTTCACATCTACACCACTATTTACAGCGAGACAAGACGTATAATGTAAACATAACATAAACAGTCCCGACCAGTTCATTCTTCATTTCCTGCATTCTGTTTTGTTTTCATCTGTGGGCTTCACTCAACATTTATAGGTTGGGTAATGCATTCTGAAACATTTCATTCCTGTACTTCATCTCTGTGCAAAGCTTTTCTGGGTCTGCTTGAAGATCGTTGTAGATCTTAATGGTGTTAAAAGGAAAAAAATCGAGGAACAAACTTGGATTGCTGCTTGGTGCATCAATCTGATATTGTGGAGTTAATTCACAATATCAGATTGATATTGTGAATTAAGAGTAACGCAAATAACGAGTAGACTCGTTATTTGCGTTACTCTTAACAAAGCTCTGCCCAATGAAGAATTAAGTTATTAAAGTGTACGCCATACTTCCATTTTCACTGTTTTTTGAACCTCATCAGTAGTTAAGTGGGCAACACGAAGGTATAAACCTTTCAGCGATAACATAAAGAACATTAATTTCTTAACAAAAGCTTATATTTTTTAATTGGTTTATTGGCATATCCAGTTCAGAATAATTTATTTTGATCAAAACACAGGTTAGTAGGACAGTTACCATCCTTTTCCTAATCAAATTTAATCTTGTCACTAGAAGATAACTCAACAAGTAGTAAATTATGATTATTTTAAAATCAGCTAGTATCATTGTCAATCAACATCTACAATACATCTCTGATTCACAAGCTACTACCAACCTTATAAGGAAATTATCCATCTCACAAAACGAACAATTTGTTATTTTGTAATCCTTCTATGTATACAGGGTTGTTAAAATTAAAGTATCCCTATGTAGAGAACTCTGGAGCGAGTTCTAAGGCTCGTACTGAAGAAATATTTGGACAACAGATACAATAAAGAATGGCAATAACTTACGATTATGCAAATAACGTAAGTTATTTGCATAATCGTAAGTTATTGCCACAGCGCCACTACTGAGCTCTATTTTACTGTATAAAAGCGAAGCAGTCTCTTCAAAATCATACAACAGATGTTTTCCTGCACTACAGCAGCAATGCCAACTATCAGAACAGCAACAGTGCAGCTGCGGCTATCAGAGAATTCCACCGTCAGAAGGCGTGGACATGTGACTGTTTGTGCTGTCCGCAAAATGATTGAGAAATTTGAAGCGACAGGACATCTTGGTTTTCAACTAGGTAGAGGTCGAAAACGAGTGGACTCCTCTCATGTGGAAGATGTGGCTATGGCTGTCCTGGATTTATCAATGTCCATGTGGTAGCGCAAGTGTGCCAGCTGTTTTACTGTTGCTTCTCGTGAAGTGAACATGCCGTATTCCACTGTAAGGCTAGTAATGCGTCAGGTGTTGCGGTACTCTCCTTACAAGATGCACATGCTACAGCAGCTAAAGCATGGTGATGCATGCAGATATTCGTTTCACATTCGCACTTCAGTTTCTGGTGCTAATGACAGTGGAATCGCTTGGCCGTGGAACATCCTTTGGAGTGATGAAGCCCACTTCTGCTTAAATGGACAAGTGAATACGCACAACTGTCACATTTGGGCAACAGAAAACCTTCGAGTTACCCAAGAGGTCCCGTGGATTTACGGCCACATTCATGATTGGGCCATATTTTTTGAACAGGTAACACCAACTGGACCCCGCACCTATTCTGGACAGTGATGTTATGAAATGTTGGCAAATTTCGCAATACCAGAGCTGCAAACGTGGGTGCCTTCAGGATACCATATTCATGCAAGATGGTGCGCCACCCCACATCCACCGTTGTCCAAAGATTGCTAAGACAACACTTTACAGACGAACGGGTCATCAGCCTTTGTTACCAGACATCTTGGCTACCCCGATCACCGGACCTCACCCCATGTGACTTCTGATTGTGGGGTTTTTTGAAAAACCAAGTGTCTCGCGAAGGATGTCAAACCCTGGCAGATCTGAAGGACAGCATTAAACGTCAATGTGCTGGCTATTTCAGTTGACAGATTACTTTCTGCTGTAGAAAATGCTGTTCTTCGAATGGAAATTGTTGTTGACCAAAAGGGAGGACACATTGAACAATTGTAGCACTGTTCAAGTGATTTGTATTGCAACAACGCCATATTGTGACAAATTTTGTAACTAAATTTTTTTTCCAATAAATGGCGAGAGCATTCTTTATTGTATCTGCTGTCCAAATTTCTCTTCAGTACGATATTAGAACTCGCTCCAGAGCCCTCTACATAGAGGTACTTTAATTTTAACAACCCTGTATTTTTCTATGTTGCGATAAACATTGCATTTCTTTTATTTTTTTGTGTTGCTAATTCTGTAAAAAAAAAAGTTTTGTTTTCTGCAGTTAATGCAAGTTACGTTTTTTAAATCTGTCTGTAATTTTTGTTTTTTTATTCTTTTTGGTCTCGTATTTCCGGTAAACGTGGAAAGAAAATCCGTTTGTTTTATGTTATGCAATTATTTTCTTTCAATAACTTTGATTAAAATATAATTATAAAACTTTAAATGCAGAGTTTATTATTTTTAATATTCCCTTTATATTTAGATTACGGTATAGTTTAGGGCTAAAGCCTCGCGTTACGTAAATAGTTTAACCAATGCAGAAGTTGTGTAATGAACTTGTACATTAGTTAAACTATTTATGTAATCTGAGACTTCAGCCCTAAAATATACCGTACTCTCTATTACTCCACAATATGAGAGATGCCTGATGGCATCTCTCATATTGTGTATTTGTACTTCACAACTGGGTTGTCATCATTGCAACACCAGGGTACCTACCCACCCACCGAAGAAAGGCCGGATAAACGTTCTTCTTTCGGATAATCGCCTGACGAGGTTGTGCTGCTTCAAGGTCCTTCTAGATATCGTAAGTTCTAACATTACGTTTTCTTTGCTGACCCTGCGAAAGTTTCCAGGGTGGGATTAGTGGTAGAGAAGCAGAGAAGAAGTGCTTAAAATGTGGTAGCTTGGATCATTTAGGCGCGAATTGAACAAAAGGGCGTTGTTTGAATTGCAAAGAAGTGGGACATATCAGTAGTGACTGCCCCAAAGCATGCAACAAATGTGGGGAGACAAGCCACAAAGCGGGAAGCTGCTCAGTTTGGTTCTATGCAGAAGCCATCAGAGGAGGGGAAGGAAAAGTAGGCGAAGAAAATTCGAAAAGGGGTAACATGGTCATTTTAAGACCATAGGGAGTCATAAAAAAGATACTGTCAGCTGAACCAGTGAATCTAATTACAGGAACAGGGGAAGAAAAAGGGGTTATAGACATAAGTCAAGACACTCCCACTTTAATGGAAACGGTGGAAATAGCAAGAGGTATGAAGAGGGTGGGGGACAACAAAGACGAAGAAAGTCTAGAGAGAGAAGGAAAAAGAAAGAGGCAAATTGTAGAAAAAGGAAAGGACACAATACAAAATCTGAATGAGCTAAGTTCAGATGACTCCGAAACAGAAGGGACATTAGGCGAGGGTAGTGACAAATTACTGGGGGTGGGGCATTTAAAAAAATACGTTCCAGTGGGATCGGAAACATTAACTGTTAAATTAGAAGAATGGGAGCAGCGGCTAGGGAAGCCGAGAATAGTGTTAGAGCATGCTCAAGGATTCAAAGTAAACAAAGTCCAATTCATGTGGAGAGACATATTCTTTGGAAACTTAGTAGGACAGACGTCACTTGGAATAGTGCAGCAGCAGCTAAACAATTCCCGAATTTCATGGTTATTAGGACATGAGCAAGAGTTAGGCAGGACCCTGTATGCTCTAAGCATGTCCCTGACACAATAGATCAGATTTCTATGGGAGCACGAATTGTATCTAAATGGTAATCATTGGTACTTGGAACATAAGGGGCTTTGCTCAAGGGCAAGCTCAGCATCATATATGGAGAAGCATGTTATTACTAGAGGTAAGAATTTTATTCATCCAAGAAAGTCACTTTTTTAACAGTGTCCAAGTGCGAAAATTCCAGAACAGATACAAATGTCTAAGCTTCTGGAGTTTTGGCTCAAGGAATTCCAAGGAGGTAGGCATCATAGTCTTACCACCAGTCATAGGAAAATTCTGCAATCTTCAAAGGGACATAGAAGGGAGAATAATCTGCATTGACTGGAGAATAGGGTCGCACACAATAAGACTGATGAATATATATGCACCAAACACCGCTCCAGAGCGGAGGAGGATATTTAATAGTTTACATCATTTTTTTTTTTTTATGGTGGGGGCCCGATTGATTATACTAGGAGGAGACTGGAATTGCGTGTTAGACCCAGGTAAAGATAAGACAGATACGGGGGATCCACCAAGAGGCACAGGGGGCTCCAAGGAGCCCAACAGCTTGTGCTTAAAACACGACCTGATCTCAGGCCAAATATCATCTCCAAATATGAAGAAAGATAGATAGATATAGATATATGAATGATAGATATATGAAGACGTCGTTTAAATCTATTACACAAAAGAATTTTATTCCTCATAATCGCGCATGCCACCAGAGATTGGTTTATGAAGGCTTAAAACTGAATAATACAGAAACAAGATTTCGAAGCGATTATAGTCTCGCTACGCTTCCACTCCAGCCACATTGATATCGCATCTGTGTATATTCCCCCAGGGCCTACAATTAAAATTATTGAAGATTTAGGGAATTGGCTCTTAAACCATCTTCGTCTGTCTGCACAACGCCTTGTTTGTGGTGATTTTAACCTGCCTCCAAACCGACATCACCTCTTTATCAGGCTCTGCGAGTTCTTCAAATCCATCAACATGATACGGGTCAATGAGAACCCCACCAGGGGATTGAGCCTACTGGATCTCGCTTTTGCTTCAACACCATGCACAGCTGAGGATGATCCCATCGCATTCTTCCTGTCTGATCACCAGCCCATAGTTTTGACATGGTCATTGCAGGTGCCAAACTTCAACATCCCTGACAACAAAATAGTCAAATATGTTTCAGCACCTAAATACCTTAATCCTCAACTCTGTGTAGAAGCAGCATCTTGCATTCCTTGGGATGTCCTCATTGACTGCGACCTCAGCCTTGCAGTGACACTCCTGTCTGACTGGATTAAATCCGTCACCAACTATGCTGCCACCAAACGAGTAACAGTAACTCCCCGTTCCAGATCGTGGTGGACTGCTGATCTTAACAACAGCTTCAAAATGAAACAAGTCCTACATAAGAAATGGAAGCATACGAATGACAGTAAAGACAGAATCGCCTTTACCCGTGCCAGGGCCCATTTTAATCGAAAGAAAGCTGACGCAATCCAAGTGAACCTTAACCGCACTATGAAGAAAGGAAAGCCATTCTATGCTGCTCCACATGGTGGATTCAATCACATGCTTGATCCTCATGAATGGCTCAAATACATCGCCAGATTTTCAAATACAACCACAGTCCCATCTACAGTTGTCCAGCCTGACTATGAAAACCCTTCAGATGTCCTAGGGACTATCCAGATCACGGAACAGGAGCTCATACGTGCCATTAATTCCCTTCCCACAACAGCCACTGTTGGGGAGGATGGAATTCCACAATTTATGATCAAATGCTTAAGCACATTCATCATAGGCCCTCTTCTCTCGATCTACAACAGATGCCTCGCTGAGCATTATTTCCCACCCCAGTGGAATAAATACAGAGTGTACCCCATCCGCAAAAACCAATTTGCCACAAACGTCAGCCAGTTCAGACCCATATCAGTTGCCTCTTGTCTGTTAAAAACTCTTGAAAAGGCTTTGCTACCCACAATCACTCAACAAATCCTCCAGACGAAACCACCTGAAATCCACTATGCTATCGCAGGAAAATCATCAGTCACTAACTTGGCAGCCACCACAGAACGCATTCTCTCAGCATTCGAACAAAGAGCTGAGCTAGCAACCACATACCTCGACATAAGCGCAGCCTTTGATGCCGTGTCGATTCCGGCCTTGCTCCTCCTACTTAAGGAGAATTTTCACATTCGAGGTGATATGCTGTGCTTTTTGGAATCACTTCTCAGTCACAGAATACTTATTCTCCATCGGCAGCAACATACCCTATCCTGCGACATTACTGCTGGAGTACCGCAGGGAGGTGTCCTGTCTGGTGTCCTGTTCACAGCCATCATCGTGCCCATTATTGCCTCAACCAATGGTCTCCTATGCTATGCCGATGACTTCAAACTGCTGACTCCAATTAACCCTGGCGACAACCCCGCCCAGCTCAGCAACAGGATCAATTCCCAACTTAAGGATCTAGAATTGTACCTGGCAAACTTCAATCTAAAAATCAACCCTCTGAAGTCTGCTCAGGTTATATTCTCCCTTAAATCCATGCCGACAGTACTCAACGTTTCACTCGCAGGGGTACGAATACCAAACGTACCCTCGCACACAGACCTTGGCGTTCTGTTCGACCAAAAGATGTCCTTTGTCAACCAGATCGACAAACTCAGTACCAGATTTTCTCGTCTACGGTGGATCTCAAAGCAGCAGCTGCTACACGTCCGACATCCTGCCACTGTTAAAAGGTTCATCACCTCCACCGTCTACCCTGCCATTCTCTATGGTGCAGAAATATGGGCCTCTGCTGCACATACAAACCTTAAGCGGGTGTACACTGCTGAATACTGGCTACTGAAATGGGCGAATAACAAGCTTCGGCTACCTCCCGCTACCACAACTACCATGATGGCACAAGCACTCGACATCCCGAGGTTGAAGTTCCTGATCGTTGAAAAGAGGCTGGTCTTCACAGCCAAACTCATCTCAGGCCAAATATCATCTCCAAATATTTGGAATGCTTGCTCTTGGAGGATTCCACAGCCAAGCCTAAGGTCGGTACCAGCACTTGTGGCTCACCACAACAGGCTTGTACTCACCGAAAGATTTCTGCCCAAGCAGATGCTCGCGGCCCTCAACCGTGTGGACGCCGACATCGACACCATAATAAGTAAAAAGAAGGACAGACACAACTTTATCAAAGCTCTTGAAACCTGAATCACTGCCAAGTTGTATTTGTTTTTCTTTATTTGTGTTCAGCTCCTTGTTTTTATGATGTATTTGTATTTCTTTTTGCATTTGTAATCTGTATTTTGTAGCCTTTTGTATGTGTTCGCTATATTTTGTAGCCATTTGAATTTGTACTTATGTTATCTATATGTGAACCCCTGGCGCTCGTCGCCGTGATGGGATATTGTGCTGTAATTCTACTTCACAATAAAGATTTATTTATTTATTTAAACATCTTCTTTCGGCTCAGACATTCGCTCTTTTGGGTGTTGCCCGTGTTTATCGCACCGAACTTATAATGCCATACAGGTTTTTTCAGGTAAATTGCCCGCTGACATGTTGGTAATTCGTACTGGACTTATGTGTGACCTCGCACGGGGTAACCCTGCGTTGATGTTAGGTGTTCGGTCCCGCTCAGATTGGGTGGGGGCCGGTGAGGCCGTGCCTTCAGTAGACTGGAGAACAATCTATGGTTTGGTTGTAAATACATGTCAAATTCGGTGGAACAGCTCAGAGAATAGCAGAGAGACGTTCATATTCTCGCTCTCAGTCTCTTCTGTGAATTACGGGATTAGACCCTCGCACCAATTCAATTTGTATCCCTCTTCCTTTCAGATGGAGCACAGCCTAAGATCTAGACTAATTAAATTGAGCTACGTTTCTTCTGGCCTTTTCTTTTCCGCGGAGATGGAGGCTGGCAGTCATTTCATTGTCCTCTGTCTATTCTATGTTCATCTATGAAGTCAGCTTGAGAGAGGGGTCTATACCCTAGATAGAGATAATGTACCACTTTTATTTGTAAATCACCTTAATTTTAAGGTTTTTTGTTGTTATGTGTATTCCTAAAAATGTTTTTTAACAGAAGATTTCGGTTAGTGCCAAGTAGAACGTGGTTCACCTGTATCAGATCCAGGACGGTATTCGGTGGAACAATTTAGCCAAAGAATGGACTTGTTTCTCTTTTTATGTATATCGACTCTACTCAACCCAAATTTTTAAATAGAGATTGAGAAAATGATTAATTGAAATTAACATCGTGAATATTGTTTAAAGTATAAAAGAGGATGGTCTGTGGCACTGGATTTCATGATTTCAGAGAATAATACGACGCATCCAGTGGAGACTGGAACTGGATTTTAATAAGTAAGTTAAGATGAATACAAGTCGGTTTCAGGGTGACGAACGCCTTCTTCAGCAAGTGAAATAAACGCACACTAACAAAATATAGACGTTAGAGATGGAATAAAATAAATACTAAATGAGCTGTGCGTGCTTAGCTGACTTTGAGAACGCGCACATGACCGCGAGATTGCGCAAACATTCATTCACGAGATCGGCGTTCATTGTTGGTGCAGCAGACGTGTGTGGGATTGCTGCCAGCGTTTGTAGAGTTTCAAAACTGTTGATTTGAAGATAGGGTGTAACCTTGTCAGAGGACGCGTAGATCCTGGCCACAGGCAGAGGTCGATGTACTACGGCAATAGTACCGTGAGGTCAGAAATGACTACACAGCTAAAATAAAGAAAAGAAAGAAAGCGTCATGGGAAAACCTAGTAAATACAGAAGGAAATGCTAACCCCTGGGGAGTGGTGTATCGGGTCACCATAAACAAACTCGCCAGAGGGGAAGTCGTAACGGCAAACGAGACAGCTCAGGGAACCTATACTAGAACATGGAAATCCTCTATAGACAATATCTTGGACCATATCTTCCTTCCTGCAACCGAACCTCAAACCCAGGAACAAAGAAAACTATGTGAGGACAATAACTCATACACCACCACAGCTGTTGAACCTGCCTTCTCACCAATGGAACTCAGCATAGCGGCAGCGAGAATTAAAAATAGAAAGACCGCTGGGATAGATCAAATTCAGCCTGAGATGCTCAAAGTAGTGGTAGAAACTATACCGAACACAATATTGGGACTCCTCAACCGATGTCTCTCGGTGGGCCACTTCCCGGTCTCGTGGAAAACGGCACGAATAAAACTCATTTTAAAAAACCCGACGAAACCACAAGGAATGCCAGGGTCGTATAGGCCAATCGCCTTGCTGTTAATCTTCAGCAAGCTCTTCGAGCGCCTTCTCTACCAGAGAATCGAGAACCACTTCCAAGAATCAAACCTCATGTCGCCTAATCAATATGGCTTTAGGAAGGGACGCTCGGCTGTAGAGGCTCTGGAAAATATTATTGAAACAACTAAAAACTGCAACACAAAATACTTCCTCCTAATATCGATTGACTTCGCAGGGGCCTTTGATTCTCTCTGGTGGCCTGCTGTTCTGGCCAGGCTCCGGAAGGCTCATATCACAGGAGACTTATATCGATGCCTCAAATCCTATCTTGAAAACAGGCGAATCATTGTTACCACTCCATACGCCTCTGTTTCTAGGCCGGTCCACAGGGGCTGCCCTCAGGGTTCTGTCCTGGGGCCGCTGTTGTGGAACCTGGTCCTAGACGAGTTCCTTAATTTGGATATTCCAAATGTTAAAACCCAGGCATATGCGGATGACCTTGTTCTGATGCTGCAGGCTGACAGCCGGGCACGACTGGAGACCATAGCAAACCGGGCCACTAGCGACTTGCAAAACTGGGCTAGTACAAATCTCCTTACTATCTCCTCAGAAAAAACAAGTTCAATACTTCTCAAAGGATTCCTTGACCCTAGAAGACCACCGCAGATTAAGATAAACAGGAAAACCATAAAGTTGCTAACAGAAATAAAATACCTCGGAGTGATACTTGACAGAAACCTTAGCTTCACACCACATCTCTGCTACCTGAGAACAAAAATAACAAGATATGCGAGTCTACTGGCCAGAGTCACTAGAAAAGTTTGGGGCCTGAAGAAGAGGGCCCTTGGCGTCCTCTATAAGTCATTCTTTATCCCAGCACTAGCCTATGCAGCTGGGGCCTGGTACACAAAGACTAGCACAGCTGTCAACAAGAAAAAACTAGAGATGACACACCGATCGATATTACTCATAATGACAAGAGCTTGCTGCACTGTGAGCACCCACGCGCTCCAGGTCCTGGTGGGATGTCTTCCCCTGGACTTGGAGATTGCGTGCTGGAGGCTGCTCTACCAACATTCCAAAGGAAAAATAGTCTCTCATATAGGATTCACCACAGACCCAACAAACTCCAAAACTGGAGAACAGACGGATTTTGCAACACGTGAAATCACTATGGCAAAATCGCTGGAACCTCACTAACAAAGGCTCCATTACTAAGAAGTTTATACCGGATGTAGGACAAGTTTATCCACTCTCCCCAGCCTGGTTTTCGCCCGGACTCAAAACTACCTACCTATTGACCGGACATGGCTCATTTAGAAAGAGGCTATATGACTTTGGAATCTCAGCTACTCCGCGTTGCTCCTGTGGACAGGAGGAGTCCTGGGAGCACCTGGTATACGAGTGTGACCAATATGAGGACCTCAGATGTCAATTATACACCAAGATTCACTCGCTTCTTCGAAACCAGGAGGACATCGTTCTACAAGAGGAAGAGACCTACAAAGCATTCACACTTTTTGCGCAAAATCTGTTCACAAGACAACGGACCCTGCCCTCCCCTTGAGTGGAGGTATTCCAAAAGTTCACAAATCACGAGACAACAGCCATCCCTCAATGGCCCAGAGTAATGGAAACACAACTAAGACTCTGACTCAACTTGTTAAAAGACACCACAGAAGACCAGAAGAACCTCATCTTGCCCTGTTGGGCACCTGGACTAAAGGACATCCAAGGTTGTCATATGACTCAACATGTACTGTTTCTCTCTTGAACGGTGCTTTCTTTCCCTTCCCGTGGGGAGAGGGGGCTTTGTCCCAACTCCTTCCCTTCCCCAAATCTCTTCCCTCTGGTGGAGCACGGGCCTGCTCCACTGCAATCGCGGGGCCATCCTCTCTATCGGCCCCTTACTTCCTTTTCTTCCCTCCAGTCTTCACACCCCCTTTACTGTTGACTTTCACAGAATTTTCAGCCCTACGCGTCCAAATTTAACTACATCAAAATTTCCTGCCCGACCCATTTAGGCATATAGAAAATATTATTTCAGCATATAGCCCCTCGCAAGCATCTAAATTATTCTAACAAATGCTAATAACAAACCGCGAACAGCACTTTTTTTTTTTTAAGGTTCTAGCCACTGAAATCCCATGAAGGTAGGTGGCAGGACCCGCCAGAGTACTATATAGGTAACACCCGGCCGGCCTCCCCGTGGCGAGGTATGGTAACGTCGGGTCCCATTAGGGGCCCGGGGGCTAACGGGTCGGATGAACAAGGGCACAACATGCTAAATACCACAACATGCTAAATACCACATGATCCATATACCTTTAAATCCCTGGCTTGTCCGATACAGTGTATATATATGCGGAGATGGGAGAAATCCCAGGAACCGTTAGACCCAAATATACCTATACCTATACCTATATACCTTGTATGCAGCCTTGGAGCGATTTGAGGCTTTTGGACAGCTCGATATATTTAACGGTTCTAACCGAAGGCGGTGACGGTAGTGTCGAGATTGGTTGATCAACTCACAATCGCGTATCGGGTTAAGGTAGTAGTAGTAGTAGTAGTGGCATGTGATGCAAGAAAGCAAATGTATGAGCTTATGCAGCATCAGCCAAAAAAAAAAAATAAAAAATCACACCATTCCCTCCAAATGCCTGTCCAGTTCCTCCTTAAGTTTATTCAACCTATCAACTTCCACAACGACAGATGGAAGTTTGTTCTAGCAATTAACCACCCCCTGGCTAAAGGCAAATTTCCGCACATCTATTCTACACCTGTCTTTTCTTAATTTGAATTTATGCCCCCTTAGGTTCGTAATCTGAACAAGTGGAAGGATCCCATCAGAATTCAGCGTGCTCAACCCATTCAAGGCCTTATATACCTCAATCAGATCACCGCGCAGGTGCCTAGTCTCCAGCCACTGCAAGTTGCAGAACTTAAGCCTCTCTTGGTAAGAGGATCCCTTCATTCCCTCACCAATCTTGTTGCCCTTCTTTGTACACGCTCAAGTAAATCTACATCCTTCCTAAAATGAGGCCTCCAGACCTGTATGCAGTACTCAAGGCGTGGCCTGACCATTGCCTTATACAGAGGGACAATCACCTCCTTTTCCCTGCTAGGAAAATTCCTATATATCATTGACAAAACCCCATGACCTGCCCTGGCAGCATGTCTGCATTGCTCAGAGAACTTCATATCTGACTGCACAATTACTCCCAGGTCTTTTTCATTTTCTACCACCTTAAGTGTAGTGCCACACAGTTCGTACGTTTCTCTGGGGTTATTTCTACCCATATGCAGTACTTTGCATTTGTCAAGGTTAAACTTCAGTTGTCACTTCTTAGCCCATCTGCCCAAATTATCTAGATCCTGTTGCAGTAGCAGACTGCCATTACTGTCATTAACAACCCTGCCAACCTTTGTATCATCTGCAAACTTCGACATTAAGCCTGATATACCTTCATCAATATCATTGATAAATATACAAAACAACAGTGGACCTAACACCGAACCCTGTGGGACTCCACTAATAACATTAGTCCAAGAAGAGCAGCACCCATTGATTACCACCCTCTGTCTTCTCGCACTTAACCATCCTTTTATCCATTGTAGCAACTTACCCTTAATACCATTCTGCTCCAATTTGTACAGTAGTTTTCCATGCGCAACAGTGTCAAAAGCTTTCCTGAAATCCAAATACATGATATCAAAATTGTTTTTTGCATCCGGTTCCTTTGTAACCACATCATAATATCCTATCAAATTTGTCAGACAAGACTTTCCCTTAACAAACCCATGCTGTGTCTGAATTATTGCTGCAGTCTTGTCTAGATAATCCTGCAATGCATCTTCAACCAGTGACTCCATTATTTTACCCGGAACAGAAGTTAAACTAACTGGTCTGTAATTACTCGTGTCACCCTTCGATCCCCCTTTGTGAATTGGGGATACATTTGCACATCTCCAGTCCGTGGGAACCTCCCCTGAGTCCAAGGATGCTCTCATAATTATGGCTAGGGGTTTGCTTAGTTGCCTTGCCGCCTCCTTTAATATAACTGGATAGATCCCATCCACCCCAGGTGCTTTTCTTACGTTTAACTTCAACAATTTCTCTTCCACTTTGCTCTCAGTTATTACAAGATCATTAAGCACCCTGCTACAATTTGATAACCTTCTGCCATTTTCAAACCTTAATAATTCCTAACGTGTGAATGTAGATGCAAAATACTCATTCAGTTTGTTTGCTATCTGAGCAGGATCATCAACAGTCGAACCATCGATGTCAAGTGGACCAATCAGATTCATTCCCTTCCTTTTAGAGTTTATATAAGTAAAGAAATCTTTGCTGTTTTTCTTAGGTTATGATGATTTGACCAGAAATGTTCCACGATTGCGAAGTGATCGGTGTCACCTAGGCGAATCCATCTATTATGCTCTGCGATGCGGTCCTGAAGGCGTCTTGAGCTCTCCCCTATATAGCAACTGCCGCAATCAAATAAATGTTTATTGTGAAGTACAGAGTAACCGTAGCCGAGTGGTCAGGAGCGGGAGTGCAGTAGCACACGCTCTCTGAGTAGACCGGGGTTCAAGCCCCTGACCTCTGAATACGGTCGATCTGCCAACCCGCACTGGACCAGCGCGGCAGATTATGGTCCATTTCCCTCAGCATGAATTGTTGAGGAGGCTTCCACCCTGCAGTGGGTTGATAATGGCTGCACTTTACTTACAGAGTAACAGCAAATTATCCCATCACGGCCACGAGCACCAGGGGTTCACATGAAGTAGATTGAGAAAAACAGAATAATATACCGTTTTTACAAATACAATACAGGTTACAAAAAAAAACTTGATAATGGTTCAGCAAGGCTCTTGTGATGACAGATTTGAACATGGGGAGAGGTGCATCACAATCCACTTTTAGAAGTTCAGGGTTAAAGGGCTTTGTTCAAGTAGTATCTGTCCTTGTTACTTATTAGCCTGTCAAAGTCGGCGTCCACACAGTTCAAGGTGGCGAGCATCTGCTTGGGAAGAAACCTGTCAGTGAGTGCAAGCCAGTTGTGGTGAGCTTTCTAACAGTGAAGGGGTGTCGGACGCAGCTGCTGCTTTGATGTTCACCGTAGACGAGAAAATGTGTTGATTTTGTCGATCTGGTTGACAAAGGACATCTTTTGATCAAACAGAACACCAAGGTGTGTGTGTGCGCGCGCGAGGGTACGTTTGATACCCCTCCGAATGACACGTTGAGAAGCGTTGGCACGAATTTAAGGGAGAATATAACCTGAGCAGACTTCCGTGGATTGATTTTTAGATTGAAGCCCGCCAGCTACGATTCAAGATCCTTAAGTTGGGAATTCATCCTGTTGCTGAGGGTTGTCGCCAGTGTTAATTTGCGTCAGCAGTTTGACATCATCAGCATAGCAGAAGAGACCGTTCATGGAGGCAATGGACACGATGATAGACGTAAACAGTCCAGCAGATAGGACACCGCCCAGCGGTACTCCAGCAGTAATATCACAGGATAAGGTGTGTTGTTCCCATTGGAGAACAAGTATTCTGCGACTGAGGAGAGATTCCAAAAAGAGCACAGCAAATCACCTCGAATATGAAATTTCTACTTAAGAAGGAGCAAAGCCGGGATCGACACGGCATCAAAGGCTACTGTTATGTCGAGATATATGGTTGCCAGCTCAGCTCTTTGTTCGAATGCTGAGAGGATGCGTTCTGTGGTGGCTGCCAGTTAGTGATTGAGGATTTTCCTGGGATGGCGTAGTGGATTTCAGGTGGTTTCGTCTTGAGGATTTGATGAGTAACCGTCGGTAGCAGAGCCTTATCGAGAGTTTTTTTTTAGCAAATAGGAATGCAACGAAGATGGGTCTAAACTGGCTGACGTGTGTGGAAAATTGGTTTCTAGGAATGGGGTGCACCCCGTACTTATTCCACTGTATTGGAAAATAATGTTCAGTGAGGCATTTATTGTAGAACAAGAGAAGAGGGTCTATGATGAATGTGCTCAAGCATTTGACCATAAATTGCGGAATTCCATCCTCCCCAACAGTGACAGTTATGGGAAGGGAATTGATGGCACCTATGAGTTCCTGTTTCGTTATCTCGATAGTCCCCAGGACATCTGAAGGGTGTTCATAGCGTGGCATGTTGCGCGGTGGACTATTCCACTACGTAAGAGAGGGGCAATGGGAATTTTTTTACGTTCGAGAGCAGAGGACGTAAGTTTCTACCAGGAAGTTGCACGCATTTCATGCGTAGGATCTTAGAAATCTGATCCGATGTGCCGGATAGTAAGCAATATAGGTAGTTGGTGTACTGTCACGGGAGGACAACGGCCTCAGATGTGTCGCAAGTTGTCGTGCTTGTAGGAAGCACTTGTTTAATAAATGGGTTGGGTACCCACAATTCACTAGGTGAGCTTTTATTCTGGAAATCTCGGTGCGCCTGGCTTCCTCGGAGCTGGAATGTCTCCAAGCTCGAGATAATAGAGCGCGCGCAGTGCTGTTTAGATGTCAAGGGGCATTGGCCGATCTCTAGTTTCGATAATTCCCGGTAACAGTAATTACCGATAAATCTCGGTAATTTTACAATTTTATAAAATTTCATCCACTAGAGTTCAATTCTAACGTGTGGACAGACAGACGGACAAACGGACGGACATCGTGAAAGCGACAGGCGCTTTACGCTCATATACAAAATCGCCGAAAAAGAGAAAAACACAAAGAAAACAGGGGAGGTAAGAAAAGAAAGAAAATGTTCCCTCTGACATTACAGTGGTTTTGTCACATTCATTCGTTTCTATAGGCCGTCGTTCCTTGTCTCTGATTGGAGGAATTTCTTAAGTCATCTGTCAAGGCTGTTGTTAGGCGATGAAGGGTGGAGAAGTAAAAACAAGTATTCCAGGATTTTCAGTGCGCACAATATAAAAATCTGTACACGCACAGACGTATATAACCACAATACAAGCTGGCGTAACATGGAATAAGCGTTTGATGCGTCTAAAATTACAAAAAAGACAAGAAAATGCGTTCCTGCAATTCCGTACTTTCAAATGCTAAAAATAATTGCTCCAGCATATTAATGCTACCGAACAGAGAGGAACCTGAACAGGCCTCGCCCATAAATAAAGGAGTCAGCACAAAAAAAAAAAAAAAAAAAGAACTTGGTCCACACGCAGGAACAGACACAACTTGTCATAACCGCGGAGTGTGGAAATGGTAGATTTTAGTGAATATTAAACTGAGTAGTGTTAACAGCATCTTGCACAGCGCGGAGACAAAGATTTTTTCTACCAATGAAAGCCTTGCCGATGAAGTCTTCAGCAGGGGAAAAACTCCCCCCGTGTTTGGTGAGTTTTTTCCTAATAATGACAGGGTCTTTTAAGAGAAAAATAATTTCGTTTTCAGTCAACATTGCTGATTTATTCGCTGCTTATGACCAACTCGCCGGAAGTATAAAGATTAAATTATACAAACTGAAATAATACAAATTGCGATAACAAAAGGAGTTTCCTTGAGTCCGGTTTTTTGTGAGATTCAGTAGGCACCATGAAGGCATAAACCATCCAGTACAAAATGTACAAAAACTCCAATTTATTTATGACTTTCCTGTTGAACATTTCCTGTACAATTTCAGAACTGTATATTTTCAATTATGTATTTGTATAATCATCGTTTTTTTAAGGGAACACCCCCTAAAAAGCCACCCCGCTAAAAGGCTTATGTGTTCCCCCTCTCTTTTTGCTGTTATCTCCGAAAAAAGTGTAACAGAAAAGAAATAAACTATTATTATTATTATTATTATTATTATTATTATTATTTATAACATAAAGAACATTATTTTGTTAAGTACAGCTTACTTTTTTTTATTTTTTTATTTTAAATTGGTTTTTCGACATTTAACATACATGGCTGGTCGTGTTAAAAGTAATTAATACCGAATTAATCATTGACCGTGTGACAAAATGTCTTAAATTTTATTCAAGGTTGTTGCTTTTATATTAAAAACAATTTATTAAATATTATTTTACACGCAGAAATATCCTCGAGATTTTCATTACTTCATTTCCGGACCTATTCACTTTAGTAAATATTATTAATTTTAATAATGCGTGGAGTATTGAAACCTGCCTAAATTCTACTTTCCAGTAATATATATCACTCCACATTTATTCCCAAGAAGAAAAAACATACACACGCAGCTTTCTTTGCATTAACAACGCACGCTTAATAATTCACGCAGCCACCATTACAAATCCCTCACTCATCTCTGCATGGACTCCAAAAGGTGTTGCCGAGTGTTCCCACTGTCGTAGCGTCGAATGACCTTTTCCAGAAGGTCCCAAACGATCTCAATTGAGATGAGATGGGATGAGTTCGGCGGCCACTGGAGGTTGGGAGAATTTTCTTTTTTTTCCTCTTCTTCCTTCCTTCCCAGTTAATATTAGGCCTGTTAATGGGCTTTTTTCTCTCAGGAAACTAGGTGGCAGGGCCTGCCAGAGTAAAAATATCAACTACTGGGTACCTGGTCTGCCTCCACGAGGCTAAGTGTGGACAACGTTGGGTCTAGCGGCTAAATGGCCAGAAGAACAACAATACACAACACTACACTTACAAAATCCATACACTTTTAAATCTCTGGCCTTTACAGTGAACTGTTAACTGTTACACCTACAATGAAAGCAACGCGGAGTTGGGGGATACTTCCGGTGTCGCTAGACACGAATACACTTTACACTTTACACTTTTTTCTCCATCGTCGAGTTACTCAGTCTCACGCGTAGATACCAAGGTTTTTTTCCCCCAAGAGTATGGGGTTTTTTGTCCAGCGAAACAGCCAAATCGATCATAGAACACACGCAATTAACAGACATAAGACACTCAGCACGGCATGTGAATTTAAAACATCCGGGTGGCCTAAATATAATAGTCCACACACAGTCCTAATATAAAAGATTTTCTAATAATAGTTTTAACACAGAAGGTTTGCACTTTCTGTAATATTACCAGTGGAGAAGATGCTTGACGCATATTGTCAGGTGTCTTGATATAATCTAACTAAAAACTGCTTTGAACACGATATGTTACTGTTGTTCTAGGCTCAAACTCCATCATTACGCCTTTAGGTCATGGCTCTCCACATGGTTCGGTGTTAGGGTCACTCGTCTGGAACCTTGTACAGGATGAGTCGCTCGTTAGAACTGTTCATAATAGCTTTAAACTGGTATACGCCCATGACCTCACACTGCTTGTAAAAAGGATTCTCTTTCCTCAATTGAATCCGTTGCATACGGTATTATTACTGATTTACCTCAAGGGTGTACCATCATCAAGTTGTCTGTAGCATCAACCAACACTGCAATGATGATGCTAAAGGAGTCGCTTAATGCTTCCCAGCTTCAAATGTTTAAACTTTCAAATAAGTCATTGTCTTTGGTGGCCTTTCATAAATTTCTCGCTATGACCTGACAGAGTAACTACACACTAAGTTCAATTAATTTTATTTTGAATTTTCCGAAAGTCGCTTGGGTATTCGGTACAGGATATTTCGGATCCGTACCAAGTCACGCTTTACCCACCCCCTTGTGGTGTAACTGGCACGGGGAATCTCTCCGGTGGTCGTCTTCCCGATGGCAAATAACCATGCACAAATATAACATTCTTCGGATTTTACAAAGTTTTGAATTCATCACCGTGTACCGAAACGGAGTTCATCTGATGTTCCTGAGAGAGGGTGCACAAAAGATGGAATATTGCCAGCATTCCACCGTTACCCACGACAATCATCCATTTTTCGAAATCTGTCAGAGTCGATTCGATCAAATAGTTCGTGTGGACGGCATACAACCAACAGGCAGGGTCACATTTACCAGTTGTGGCCGCAATACGTGAATCACCCGCAGAAGAGGAACATCCGATTGCTAAAACACTCGGGTGGCCATAACCTTTTGACTGGACAGTGGAAAGTTTTGAAAACTGATATTATAAAACTTAATTATGCAAAAGAAGAATACAGCAGAACTAGGGGGTACGGTAACTAAATTAATTTTAATTCGGTAAAAAGAAGCTTTCGGGGTAGCGCACCCCTCGTCAGCTAAGTACATACACACAGAAATGTAAACATAACATGAAATGTTAGGAATGAATTAAACTCAATAAGCAGTGTGGGCTCAGACTGCTGGAGAGCGTGCACATGAACGTGAGAGAGTTCAATCACTTACTCTGTCAGATCAGTTGTTTGTTGTTGGTACCTGGCGCGTATGTGGGATGACTGCCAGCATTTGTTGTTGTTTAACAGTACGTACTCTAAATTTGGGTGTAGTCTTGTACCTCTATTGCGATGTAAAACTTTGTGACAGCTAGATAGGTTTAGGGACTGTAACCATAGTCGGTGTTTGTCGTGTCGAGATTGATCGATCACCTCACTGTCGCGGCTGGATTGAGATCAAGTTGAGTTGACCAGAAATGCTTTGCGATTGCAGAGTCTCCTAGGCGGACGGATCCATCAAGTTCCACGAGGCGGTCCTGGAGTCGCCTCGAGCTTTCCCCCACATAAGATCTCCCAGAATCGTGGCAAGTGATCTGGTATACAATACAGCTGCGTAACAGAGGGGCGATGGATGTTTTTACTCTCGAGACCAGAGATCGCAAACTTTTACCAGGAAGTTGTAAGCACTTCACGCGGTACTCGCGTAAGATCCAAGAAATCTGGTCTGAGGCGCACGAGGAATAGGGTATATGAGCTGTAAATACCGTGTCGCTCTCATGAGGGAAGAAGAGCCTCTTGCGAGTTGGAAGTTCTTGTGCTTGTCCAACACACGGGGGTGGGTAGTCACAGTTGGTGACGTCATATCATAGCTGTATCATAGAAACCTCGGTGCGCCTGGCTTATTTAGAGCTGCAATGACTCCAAGCTCGAGAGAGTAGAGCGCGTGAGCTCCTGTTCACGTAACAAGGTGCATGCGCTGACCTGTAGTTCGTGAATTGCTTGCAGCACATCGGTTTCTGGTATACCGGGGTTTCCAGACGGGGACCCACCCGTCTCACTAAGATATCCAGGAAAGAAGGGTCTTTTTCGCTTCCAATTCTAAAGTGAACTCGAGGAAGGGGGACAGGCAGTTGAGGTATTCTAATAGCGGTGCATCCGTACCGCGTGGAATGATGGTGAAATTATCATCTACATACCTGCACCACGTGGTGATTGTAGCCGTGGGTTCAGAAATATCCGTTCCTTTAACTCCTCCATTGCGATGTTGGCGACGGCGAAGCTGACACGGGCGCTCATAGCCATGTGTTTGATTGCAGAGAGAGTCGTAAATATGAGACATTGCGCAATAAACACAGGTTAAAGGTGGCACAGATACCATCTGTAGATGTTTTATGTGACAAGCTGGGGGTCATTCCCTAAAAGCTGTCTGGCACATTCGACGGCCTATTGAACTGAAATGGAGCTAGATAGGGAGACGACATGAAAGGTTGTCATGATCTTGTCTTCAGGAACTGTACAATATATGACGATGGTAAGGAACTCCTCACTGTTGGAGATGGTGTGGACCGTATTTCCCACCAGTGGTGTTAGGAGATGGGCGACGTGTTGTGATAGCTCGTAAGTGGGTGACTTGAACAGGAGACGATGGCCTGAGAGGGACGCCTTGTTTATGCCCCTTTGCTAACCCATAAAATTGAGGGAGCTGGCAGCCCATAGCATGTAACTGCCAACGTGCAGACCTGGAAATCTCCGATTTGAACCAATCGTAAACCAACTCGTTCAATTTTGACCCTAGTCGCGTTACGAAGCTGTACAGAACCCCCTGATGAGGGGGTTCTGTACAGCTTCGTAAACATTAGGATGAAGCAGAGCTTTGTTCAGAAACTTTGAACGATCCAATACAACCATGTGGCGTCCCTTGTCAACTGGAAGGACGACAATGTTGTTTTTCCTGATGGAGTTAAGAGCAGCGTGTTGGCCTCGATTGAGGTTGGGGTTAGCAGGCCGCACATGTTGATGAATAGAAGCTGTCTTGAAGCGGATGTCATTAGCAGTCTCTTCAGGGAGGTGTGCTAAGGATACCTCCAACCCCATGGCAATTTGTGTGCTGGGCGATCTTGACGGGAGAATGGGAAACTTCATACCGGAGGTGACAAGATCGATCTGCTCAGTGGACAATTGTTTGCAACTAAGATTTAGGACAAAATTAGCGTTGTCTCCAGGATGCATATGCGTTTTTGAAGAGTGATCCTCCCTGACTAGACTAAGCAATTTCCGTTGCCGGCGAGAGCGATAAGTGTTACATGCATGGTTAGCGAGGCAATAAAGGGTGTGAATCAGGTTTTAAAATGCTAACGGAGAGATCAAACCTCTTAGTTCCTGCATGAGTCTGGATTTATGTTATTTCTCTGTAGCTCGCGCTGGGTACCAACAACAAACACCTGATCTGACATCGCAAGAAAATTGAACACTCTCTCGTTCATGTGTGCGCTCTCCCAGCAATAAGCAGAGCTCCCACTGCTTATTCAGTGTATTCCACTCCTAACGTTTTATGTTCTGTTTTTATGTACAAGTAGTTCTCAACTTTACAAGTTAATTCGTTACTAGCGCGATTTTTTCCGCCAAAGACATAAGGTAAAATTGGGGGTTACGTTCTCAACAATGAAATTAGCTAATTATTTTATATTTAAAAAATGATTGATTAATCTGAAGAAATAACAACGTAGCCTGTAAAATTAAACGAATTATAATAATAGAGAAATTATTTACGACTTACAAATGTTTATTCTTCACCATCATTACCGACTAAATGCACACTCGTTGATTACTCATTATTGGCTCGGCACTCGTTGGTTTGTTGCACGAGGAGTCGTCTTCTTCTTCAGAAATGTTTCAAAACCGTTTGTATCTAATATAATCTTCTTTTTTAATTATAATATTCGGCATATATATATATATATATATATATATATATATATATATATATATATATTTTTTTTTTTTTTTTTTTTTTTTTTAATATATAAAACAAAATCACTTGTATAAACAACAAATTGTAACATTCCTCTGGATTTCTGTGTACGGAATCATTATTGTATAAAATTTATGTTAATAAAGAATCTTATTATTATTATTATAACTTTGGGACTATCGCATGCATAAGCATTTTTAACGGCACACACAAATTGCAACTAACACGATTCGCGCGGAGTAACAAGTTTACGAAGCTTTAAAAAAATTAATGAATAGAAGATTATGAAAATTTATTTATTTTTTCATATAATTGAAGATTTCAGTAAAGGGGAAAATACATTTCTCAATAATAACGTAAAAAATCTCACAATTCCAGCTATCGGTATTTTTGCAAATGCAAGAAGATCGAGTTCATTACTCGTTTATAATGGCTTGCAGTAACCGGAAAGTGCAAATTGTTTTTATTGTTTTATGGTCGTGACCTCCAGAAATGTGCTTTAGAAAAATATCACAAAAGCGTTTAAAACTGATTCTTATAACGGCACATGATAACGATGAAAATGTAGCGCATTTTAATGATTTGAATTGGTAACTGATAAAATGTAGAAACCACACTCACGACCTTTAAAATGACCAAAATGACATTTTAGAGAGATAAATAGCTTAGTTATACAGCGCAAATTTCAACTTCCGAAATGTTGAAACGAATTACCAAAAAACAATGCGTTGTTGGGTTCACATTCCGATATTTTAACGATACGATGGTGTCTCTGGAACGGATTAATATCGTAAAGCTGAGTACCTGCACACGTGGGTTGAAATTCGGTATTTATGAATGTTTGACATTCATTTTCTTGCAATTAACGTTCATGTATTCGATTTTGTTTATACTTGGGAAAGAAACTCGTAAACCCGGGAACTCGTAAAGCGAGAACTGTCTTTATGCACAAATGAAGACGGGTGTCGTTTTAACAGAATTCATCAGAGAGGGAAATTCAAAAATAGCCGTACTCTACTCCCAAAGTGTTTGGTCCGACTCGTCCGTTAGGCAGCACATCAGGGCGTTGGATCCCTCGATACAAAGTTCAGTCATTAAGCTTAGAAAACTGCACACACCGCGAGATGGATGAAGGAGCAGTAAACGTTTCTTGTTTCTGTTAGCACATCGTGTGGATTGGCGATTTAAGACCCTTCATCCATCTTCATCGGTGTGTATGAAGGGTCTTAAATCCCCCTGTGGCGTTGATTCCGTTTCCCCACAAACGGAATCAACGCCACAGGAGGATTTAAGCAGAACATCACTCAATGATTTTATTTTCAGGTATTTTTATGTCATTAAATCTCACTTTTTTTTTTTTTTCATTTTATTTATTTTATTATTTTATTTATTTATTTTATTTCCTGGTGAAACAAACATGATTGGCCCATTCCAATAATGATGACGTAACCTACTATTACGACTACAATCCAAATGAATTGAATTGTTGTTTAGGGTTTGGTAACAACAATTCCTCAATCCATTCATCTCTGCCAACAATCGCTCTTTCTCACTCTCACAGCTCAACTGAACGTGTTAAGACTACTTTAAGTTAAACGGGAAGAAGATCGAATAGTTTTCAGAATCAAATATTAGGAAGTGAAAGGTGCCAGAAATAATAAAATCTGTTTCAGAACAAGAGGAGACGATGGGTAAAATTAAAGCATTTTTTAAAAGTGAGTATTTTCTCTGAATAAATATTGATATTCAATTCGGTGACTGAAAATGAATTGTTACTTTAGTTAATGGAGGTTTCTTCGTTGAAAAATAATAATTTTTGTATTTATATTGCAAGAAGGTTCGCTAATTCGCACTCCCTAATAATCGGCGTTTAGTGTTTCGCTGTCCAATTAAAAGTGCAGTTTAGGAATGGATTTCTGCAAATGTGCCTTAAACGGTTTTCCCAGCTTACATTTGAATCTTTCGTTAGTCGAATTATACGCTTCTTGTGGAGGAATCGCCCCATTTCAAACTACACAACGCTTTATCCCGACGCCCTTGAGTGTATCAAAAGGTTGAAATCATCGTCCCCCAACCAGGTACAAGTGGCGAGAGTTCAATCTCTCAATGACGCGAGCAACTCTTATGGACTTTGTACAAAATTCGCCCAATTATTCGGTCACAAGGGAAGGTTGACTTTTTGTTTTTTTTTTCTCCAGAAACCTTGTGTTTCCATTAAATTAACCTCAAGTGATTTTATATTTTTTAGAATCGATCCAATAACACTCGAAACGTTGGATTAAACCGGAAAATATATATATACTTTTGCGAGGCTGAGTTTATTAATTATATAATTAATGAACTTATTAATTAATTTATTAAAAAATAAATTTAATTTACTGTCGGTTATTTATCAAAGTGTCCTAATCGCTTAAGCAGTTTAGAGCCATATTCCACCGGATACAATATGTCTGCACATGGCGTGTGTTCTGTGGTGGACTGTATATTTCTGGACGAACAACCCGATGTTTCTCGAGAAAGAAACCACTGTTACCATCGTCTGACAAAAAAGAACTCAGCTACATTGCCAAAAAGATCCAATTGAATTCCTGACCTCATTTAAGTGGTTCAAACTTCAAGTGGAAGGAAGGGGAAGGAGATAATAGCAACTTGACTGGCGCGAACATATCAAAATTATGATGATACATATTGATGAAGGTTCTCGATACTGTCCCCACAATAAAGGAATAACCCCAAAAGGTGGGTTACGCAGAAACTCGTTGAATGATTTTGGTTTTACTTATATCTCTCTTCATTAATTTCTTATGGAGGTGACGCAAGGATGATTGGCTCATTCTAATAAAGAAACAAAAAGTACTTTTAAAAATAAATAAATAAACTGAATCGTTCCTTACGGCTTAAATAATAATAATTTCTGGGTGGGGTTTCTTCCAGACAGATGAGTCTTGATAGGCGGGTATCCGTGTGATCGAGCTTTTCTCTGGGCCTAGTGAGGAGCGGAGATTACGATGTTGGCGGTTGCCTTGGTTGTGGCACAGGGAAGGTCCTTCTTCTGCCGAAGAGGTCTTGCGCGTATTTGGTTAAAGCTTCGTAGCTGTATTCCTCTTTCAGTACTCGGTCTTCCTGATTTTGTAATACATATTGGGTCTCTGTAATTAGACGCAGCGTAAGTCGTCATTTAATTGACAGTGGTACATCAGGTGCTCCCACGTTTCTGTCTGTCCACAGTGGCAGAGAGGGGTGTCGCTCAGTGCAAAATCTGATAGCTTCTGTCTTATGGCATCGTGGCCGGTGAGCAAGTATGTGGTTAGTAATCCTGGTGAAAGCCGGTGCGGGTATGTTGGGAATACAGAGTGTACTTTTGGCAAGAATTTTCGGGTAATTGAACCCTTTGGTGAATTTTCCCAGCGTGTTTGCCAAGTTTGTTGGAGGTTTAGGAATAGTCTTTTCTTTCTGTTTTGGTGCCATTTGTCAGATCTATCATAAAGTTCTGGTAAGTAGCAGTTTGACCTTTGGAGAGATTATAAAGAGTCCACATCGAACGACTTCCAAGTCCAGGGGAAGAGCGCCCATGAGGACCTGGAGTGATGGATGCTGACTGTATTGCAGGCTCTATATAGTGAGAAGGATGTGTAAGACACAAAATCTTACAAGTTAAATTGAATATCAATAGCGGGATCACCTTGTTCGAACGAAGAGTTAATTAAAGAAAGAACGCTAGATATAGTGATATTGTAAACCTTACAAGAAAACACTTAAAGTCACAAAAATTGTTTAAGGTAGTGGGTCTCACGCTAATGGAATTAATTTAAGAGAAGGTTAAATTTGGTGTAAGGGCAGGGATACCGTGAAAATAAACATTAAAAAGAGATAAAGGATCAGCGCCCACTACTCGAAAGAGAAAGCGAAGATAGTGAGATCGAAGCAGTGCGGGGTCAGTGGATAGCAGAGCAGGAGACGAATTGCTCCAGAGATTACAATAGGGGTCAGCGGGGAGCGGTCTCTGTTTACCGTTAACAGAGCGGGGGTGGTCATTTCATAATAAGACGAGACGAATCAACTAAATGGACACAGATGTTTTCTGGATAGTTCTGGAAAGATTCCGAGCTTCCCAGCTTCCGGATGTACAAAGAAAGTTCGAGAAATTTCTGGAAACTGAAAGTCCTCTCTACACCGAAAGGAGCTCGACCTTCCTGTCATGGGTCGAGGCAATGTGATGTGTAATAGGCAAATGAGAATGGAAATGATGATGGAGAGATAGAAATGATTGGTCGAGAAAAGGAGGAGCATTAGGTAATTTCGACGAATAAAAAGGGAAGAGCGCGCGAGAAAGGGTGTGATGAAAATTTTTTTTAGGTAGGCTCGGAAAACAGTCCCAGGAAGTGAACCATCAGGAGAACCAAATATGGTGAGATAACTAAGTTTTGAAAGTTTAAATGAAGTATAGTTTAGGTTACTGTAAAGGGAACCTGCTCGAGATGAAACACAGAAGTCAGCAGAGAAATGTATTTAGGAGGAAGACGGAGAGAGATAATGCTTATGGAAGAACAGCGGAGCACTCTGCAGCCTACAGAGATAAATAAAGTAAGAGGGAGAGACTCCTACTGACTAATCTGGACAGCGACTAAAATGATGACACCCAGGAATGATCGGCGAAGCGAATAGTATCCCTCCCTGATAAATGATAGCAGTTCCGGAGCTGAGGAAGAGCGATCTCAGTCTGATTGTGGACCCCGATGTAGAGCAGAAAGTCAAAGACCAATCCTTGTATTAGCTGAGGAATTCAGCTCACCAGAAGTAAGTCTTAACGGCATTGTGTACCATTAGGTAATGCAAAGGTCTGTAGCTAAAGATAGATAATGGTTAAAGGGGATTCTTTTGGGATACTTGTAGTTAATTCAATACTTATTCTATAGATAAGTGCAGAACTATCATAAGGATTGATTAATAAAAGGGTAGCTCATAGTTACGTTTCATCTGCCTAACTTTAATGAATGTAGAATAACACTTTTTGGAAGGGTTAATCAATAGGGTATGTTAACATGTTTAACGTCCCAGAAGTAGAGGAGTGGCGCTGCTAACCGCAGATAGCCGAGATTTTCCTTGAAAATCCAAAGGTGAGACAGAACCATTAAAGTTTAAATGGTAGCTTTATTAATGTTAAGGTGAGACTGGTCTAGAGAAACTTATCAGTCGGACAGTTAGCTTAAGAAGAAGAGAATTGTATTAGCGAAGGTTTAAAGGAAAGATATGTGTAATAACTGCAGAAATAAATGTGATTGTTTTAATGAACTTTAATTGAAAAAAATATATATATATAAACGCAAGAGAGTGTTACTGGCCCATTGGCAAGAAGTAGATGATGTATAGGAAGACCTAATGACCAGGATCGTAATCCATGCCATGTTCTAATATCAAAGTGAATAATGTGTAATGACTTACCGATTTCATATGGTATCTCTGAAGTCGTCTGCTAACTTTGTGACCACCTGATTTTTGACTTGTTCTCTGGTACTGTTTACGTCTGTGGAGGTCGGGCGCAGTATTACCAAATGTGGTGTTTGCAGGATTGTCCTGCTTTTCATCGCTGTAGTCGCAGTTGGAGTTGGGTCAGAAATCGTTCGGGTCCTAAGCGCTTCTGCATACGAGGGAGCTCGCACTGGCATTTGGTCTGCTACCATGGATTAGAGGGCCTCCAGTTTCGCTTAAGCTGTTTTGCACTCTAGATTGGTTTGGAGTGGGACCATCTCCAGCTTTGTCCAGATGGACGCCATTTTTCCTCGAACTCCAGTAGTTATTCTGTTGCTGGTATCTTTAAGGAGGTTCTCTAATGTTGTTCTGAGAGAAAGGGTCTTTTCCAGTACCGTCCCCTCTGGGAGAGTCGGATCTAGCGATTCTATGTTTTTGTCCTGCTTTACGTTGTCGGTATTTTCTGCTTGAGAGCAGAGGATGTTGTGACTTCCTCTCGTCCCTTGCTGGCTTCTTGTCTCTCTGTCGCTCTTTTCGACGAACTTTTTTTTATTATTTTTCCGCTTGGATGCTGAGTTCGTTTCCTCTGTAGGAATTTCAGGCTGTGGAATGGCTCGCTGAAGTTTTTTGCAGGGGTTGACTAGAAGAAGGCAGGGTAATTTTTTATTACTTTTTTTTATTTTGGCTTACGCTGTATAAGTTTAGTTTCGTGCATCGTTAATCAACTTAAGGTAATGCATTTTAAAGATGTAAAAGGATTTATCTCGGTAATGTTTAAGAATAGCTTCGAATGAAAGTTGATAATGTGAGTGCTAAACTAACATGTAATAAATCAATAGAATTTGTAGATTTTCTCTGATTATTGAGTAATCCCGTTTACACAATTATAAACTGAATACATATGTAGTAAAAAAAAAAAAAAGGAATTCAGTTTTACTTTTTGCAATTTTCTCCTCGAAAAATGTGTTTTAAATATTCATTATTTATAACCTCTAAGCACAAAGCAAGAAATGCAAAAATCCTGACTACATCGCAATCCTCTTTCAACAGGACCCAAACTCATGAAATGATTGGTTCACTTTTTCCCTTTCTTCAACAAACCCATCGAAGGAAGGGAACAAGTTCGTTATTGTACGCCGTCCGTTGCATTTTAGCCGTTAATGATATTAAACAAAATGCCCCTATATGAAAAAGAAGAAAGAAAGAAAGTAGAATCCGATTCTGAGGGGTCAATTGTGAATATTATTTACTCTTCCATATCTCCGCCAATCCTTTTAGAGAGAAATATTTCATTTTCGCGTGTGTTTTGTTTCCACTGAATCTTTGGTTGTCGCATTGGCAATTAATCCCATAATCTCGTATCAGCCATTAACCGTGACTTTTTCTGCTCTGTTGAGCCTCGTTTAATATCTGAAGTATACTTTAAAATGCTTCTTTAAAAGTATACTTTAAAGCCTTGGGAGGTTCGATATGGAATTAAAATATTGGAACACAAGCTTCCGTATGTGCGGTGCTGCCCTCTGTTGTCAGTAAGATGCTGAAAGACGATTTTCTTTACGGAAAATGATTCATAAACAAATAAGAAATTGAAAATGTAAAGAATATTTTGCTATTTGTACTTCTCATGGTCGACGAGAGATGGCAGCGCAGCAGATTGCAAATTACACAGCATTGCAGACCGCGTTATTATTTATTGTAAACAAATTCACTCGATAAAAAATTTAAAATAAAATTAAACTATTATTATTATTATTATTATTGTTGTTGTTGCTCTTATATTATTTCTCCCTGATTGGGGGATTCCACTCCGTGACGGGTACTGCTACCAAGTACACAGGGTGGTTGTAATGTCTCGTGTTACTGTTGGTCGAGGAACTCTCTGACTATCGTACAGGTGTCGAGGATTGCGACTTTCTGGAGTTCCTTGGAGGTGTTCTCTGGGAATCCTATTGCTGCCACCTAATTTCCTGAGATTTCAGTGGCTAGGACCTATAAAAAAAAAAAAAAAAATCGCGTACGCGTTGAAAGAAGTCCAAAATGTTGGGTAAAATTAATTTCGATTGGTGATTTTAGATTGTTGTGGCGTGTTCACGTTGCTGTCAGATAGAGTGGGACGAAGGCTGAAGACTGGAGGGAGATAGACAGAAATATGGAGCCGAAAGGGAAGGCAACTCCAGTTTACAGTGGGGCATACCCATGCCCCACCAGAGGAAAGAAATAGGGTGGCAGGGTTGGGAGGAGGCAGCAAACTGTCCCCTCCCCACCCTGCCAGGAAGAAGTGAGTAGTGAGCCAGATAAGGGAGCCGGCTCAGGTTGCCAGTGTGGCCTGTGTGCATGGGTGGAAGCAAACCAGACCGCAGGGTCAAGTGCGCACCATCCAAAAAACTTGAAACCCAGCAGAGGCGATCCAATGTTGGGTTAGTTGAATAGGTTGTGCAAAATTTCACAGTTGAGAGTCATTCATGGGACTGTTGTCCCGTCCGGTATTCAACGTTCTGGGAAGTGGAGTTTTGTCACTTCTCAGAAGAGTTCCAGTTTTGTCCTGCATGAAGAATCAAGCAGGCAAGCTTGACGTCTGGTTGGGGGTCTCTGAGAAGCTTTGTTTGACATGTCTATTCGAAGTTTGCATGCAGAGGAATGGTCAATCGTCTGGCATACAGGTTCTGGGCAAACTTGGTGAATGCTATATATGAGGCTTCATCTTCCAGTAAGTAGTGCTCCCGGTTTTTGGGATTAAGGCGCACTTGGATGATTAATTCAACACGAAGATCTTCATAAAGTTCACAATCATACATCTGGCGTCCCCAGGTCTCCACAGAGCCACATGCACACGGTTGTTTTCGAGTCCGAAAAGGTGTAATTTGTGACGGATTGCTCCATGTCCTGTTAGGAGATACGTGCTATACAATCCAGGGCAAAGCCATGCCGGATACTGTGGGTATATTTGTTGTAGATTGGGGAGGAACCTCCGCGTGACTTCCCCTTTTGTGGAGGTCGTCCAGCGCTGCTGGCATATTGATCGCAAATAGATCTGGAGTCTTTTCTTCTCCACTGTCCGATTTGCAGTTGGGTCTGTGGTGTGATCCTGGAAGGTAGTTGGATTTCCGCGTCTAAGCTGCTGTAACATGCCTAGGCGAATCACTTCAAGATAAAGGGGGAGGGTCCCACCAGTGAGTACTTGCAGCGGATGAGTAGATACGGTGCGGCACGCTCTGGTGAGGATTAATAAAATCGGTCGGTGAATGATGTTGAGTAGCCGAAGATTTACCTCCGTAGAGGCCTTATGGTGCCAGACACCAGAAGCATATGCAATCGCAGGGATGATGGCCGCTTTGGAGTATTGCTAAGGTTCTTCTTTTCAGCCCCCAGTCGCGGCGGGTAATCCTGGCAAGCATTGCAGAGTAGTTTTTCGTTTTCTTCTGGATGTATTTTAAGTGGGGGGTAAATGATAAATTTCGGTCCAGGATCACTCTAGGTACTTGAGTTCTGTGGCCAACTTGATCGTTCTGTTGTAGATTTTTATCTGCGGTGGTCTGGTAGGAGTTAGATATCCCTTTAGTGGGATAGATTAGGTTTTGGTGCAGAGATATTAAGGTGATGAGTTTCGGTCCACTCTCTTAGTGTTGACGGGTCACGGCCCCTTCAACGAGAAACTAACATCTCTGGGCCTCCTCCAAGACCCCAACTGTTCATGTGGCGAGCCGGAAAGCTGGACTCACCTCATGCACGAATGTACAAACTACGCGGACCTACGTGGAAATCTAATAACAAGATTGACCTACCTGCCGCGAGGCCAGGAGCATCATCTCTTGGACACAAGCGAAGAATATAAGAACCTCACCAGATTTGCACAGGAACTCTTTGCCAGAAGAAGTACCTGTTCTGCGATCAGGAACTAAGGGCACAGTACGCCTTGTAGCAGACATTAAACTTCCACAACACCGGACCATAAGCAGCACTGGACCACCCTTCCTGATGATGGAAACAGGATCAACGGACCAGACCCATCCGGGATGCAAAAGAGACACTCCACGAGACTACCCTGGTTGTGTAAATAACCCATAAATGTGACTGACCTCAACCTACCTGGATGGACACATAGCCAATGAATGATATCGGGGAACTGGTTTCGACTGCCTCGTTGGACCCATATCTTTTTCCCCACCTTGAACAGCAGATTTGCTGCCAGTGCGCCAACTGGCGACCGAGCTGGGCACTCTTTCCTGGCTTTCTTTCCACTCCACTTCCCTGGCAGGTGGGGAGGTGCCGGTCCTATTGTCTCCTCCCTTCCTCGCCACCCCCATTTTTCCTTCTGGTGGGGCATGGGCATGCCCCACTGACACCTATTGGAGTCGCCTTCCCTATTGACTCCATATTTCTGTCTCTTCCCCCCCCAGTCTTCAGTCTCCCTCCCCTACTCTATCTGTACACAAGCGATTGCCCTACACGTCCAAATTACTGTTTGCCAATAGTTTCGGCCTTTCAAATCCTAGCACTCTTAACTCCCCCCCCCCACGCGAAAGATCAAATTTTTTTTTTTTAGGTCCTAGCCACTGAAATCTCAGGAAATTAGGTGGCAGGACCTGCCAGAGTAAATTAATTACAATGCTGATATACCTGGCCTGCCTCCACGGGGCTGAGTGTGGACAACGTTGGGCCTCAGCAGGGGTCCAGCGGCTAAATGGCCAGAAGAACAACGGCACATAGCACTATACATATACAATATCCACACACTTTTAAATCTCTGGCCTTTCCAGTGAACTGGCACACCTACAATGAAAGCAACGCGGAGATGGGGGAAACCCTGGTGCCGCTTGACACTAAATACACTCTACACTCTACACTCTACACTCTCTTAGTGTAGAAAGTGCTGAGTTGGCAAGCGTTTCCAGTTCTGCTCTTGAATGAGCAGAGAGGATTAGGGATAGGTCATCTGCGTATGCGAGCGCTTGCACGCCCCCCTCCCCCCAGTTCCAGGGAGAGGAACTCATCCAGCACGTAGTTCCATAGGAGGAGACCCAGTACAGAGCCCTGACTGCAGCCCCTGTGTACCTGTCCTTCAACCTTGCAGTAGGGAGCCTGCACTAGGACCCTCCTATTGTTCAGGTAGGTTTGTTGGCAGGTTGGCAGCTCTTAGTTTTGCGAGGATGCTCTGCAACCAGAGGGCGTCGAACGCCCCTGCAATGTCCACAGAGATGAGAAGAAGGTACTTTCGTCGGCAGTTTGACGCGGCATTCATGATATATTCTAATGCATCCAGAGTGGATTTCCCCGTTTTGAATCCTTATTGTTTGTCTGTTGTTAAATTTGCTGCGGTGTAATGTACTTCAAGCCTCTGTCTAAGAAGTTGTTCCGGGACATTGCTGAGTACAGACAGGAGGGCTATAGGTCGGTAGTACTCTGGTATATGTGGCTGCTTTGATGGTATTTTTTCTGATTAATTTTATGCTGGCTACCTTCCAATCCGAGGGGAACCAGCCCTGACGAAGACAGTGGTTATATAAGTCTAACAGCAAGTTAAGGGCATACTCGGCCACCTTTTTTACCAGTTCTGGTTCAAGCATGTCCAGTCCCGGGGTTCTTTTGTTTTTTTTTATTTTTGCACGGCAGTTTGTAAATCTTTCAGAGTGAATGATTGTTCCACTCGGGCCGATTGGTAGGTTTTGTTGGCGTGGCACAGCTGATGAGGTGTGTGTTGAGGTGTGGTGTGTGGTGTGTGGTCAACTGGTATTTCCTCGCTAGCTTTTGATGTATTATCCTGGCTACCTGGGCGTGTCTATGAGTGTACTCAGTCTGCGTGACCACCTTACACCCCGCGGTGATGTGTTGGATAGTTTCTGAGGCCACTTGGCATCGACGACATGTGTCATCCGACATTTGGGATTCCTTTGCGATGTATTTTTTATACTTTCTGGTGTTGATTACCTGGCCTTGGATGGCCAGCATCAATCCTTCAGTCTCGGGGAACAGCGTCCTGCTCGTGAGCCATGCACTGGAAGCAATGTTATCGATGTGACCTTGATTGAGATCATTGAAGTGTCTTCTATGGAGTGTCTCCTTTCCCCATCTTTCTAACTTCGTTTCTGTACCGTCTGGGCGGGAAGGGTTTCCTCGCTTAGGTTGAGTGGGGTATACCACTTATCTATTTTCCTTATGGCCTGGTGGAGTGTTGCTGTGTTGTTCTAGAAGTAATTCTTCAGGTTAACTATCGCTGTTTTCTGTTGCTCTATCAAGCCTCTTCCTCCCTCTTTCTGAGCAATGGTTATAGTCTCTCCACTGTTGATTTCGGATGGTGTTGTCGGCTCTTGGTCACCATCGTCCTTGTCTTTCGCATGATATCTTCTAGCTCGGTATTACTCCGATCTATGGTCTCCAAGGTGTATGATACTACAGGAGCTGCATAGGTGTTTATGCCTTTAACTGTGTTCCCTCCGTTCAATTTTGCTTTCAGCAGGCTACTGAGTCTCTGATGATATTTTTCGGTCAGGCATTTCTTGATTTCCTTCTGCTCTAACTGCTGAGCCTCCATCATCCCCAGCTATTTGTAGGTTTCTCCTTCTGTCATAGCTTCGATCTCTTTACCAGTCAGCAGCTGGTAGTTCCGGCCAACTAATTTTCCATGGTGCAGTGTGTGGGTCTTGCATTTGTCTAGACAAAATTCCATCCTGATGTCCTTACTGTATTCTTCTGTAATCAGGAGTAGGTGCTGAAGTTGTTTCTCTGTTTCGCTAGAGCTTGATGTCATCCATGTACATCAGGTGGGTGAGGGTGTACAGTTTCTTTCTTCCTTCTTTGAGGTTATATCCATACTTGCTGCCATTGTGCATGGTTGATAGCGGGTTGAGTGCTAGACAGAACCACAGTGGGCTGAGAGCATTTCCCTGAAAGATTCCTCTTCTAATGGGGATTGGCCTAGTTGTGATGTTCTCGACCTTAATGGTGGTACTACATTTCGCCATTGTTGCTCCTAGGAAGTTTGTCATTATCGGATTGACCTTGTAATCTTCAGGGTCTCTATTAGCAAGCTATGAGGTACGGAGTCGACGTCCTTGTGGTAGTCGATGTAGGCCGTGTATAGGTTGCGGTGCTTCTTGTATGCGTGCTGCATAACTGCGGCATCTATGGTTAATTGCTTCTTGCATCCTTTCCTCCTCCGATTGCATCCTTTCTGCTGTTCGGCCATTATGTTCTGACTCTCTAAATGGTCTGATATCTTTTTCGTTATGCAGTTGGTCAGGATCTTGTACATTGTTGGGAGGCAGTCGATTGATCTGCCTTTCGATTCCTGGGGTAGCCAGTTGTGGATGTACCTGGTATACTGTTTTGCTTCTTTTCCTCGAATCTCCCATTCTGTCATCTCTTGTATGTCCTTCGTTTTCTCCCGTTCTATTTCTATCCGTGGTGCTCTGCTGTTATGTCTTGCTTCACTGCTCCCGATATTTCCCCAGAACTCCTCAATCGTCTTATTCTCGGGTGGTCCGTTTCCTGCTTTCTTATCTTCAACCAGTTTCCTGTAGAAGGCTCTTTGCTCCTCATGGAAGATTCGGTTGTTTATTTTCCACTAGGAACTCTCTTTGTATCGGTGTACTCGGGGGAAATGTTTAGATTGGACTGCAGGAAGTTTTATTTTAGCCAGCGTGTGGTAGAGGCCGACAGTTTGGGGAAATTCAAAGGTCGTCTGGATAGTACTTTCGGTAAGTGAAGCGCATAGAATGATAGGTTTAATTTCCTTTTTTTTTTTTTTTATTTTATTATTATTGTTATTTAGTTATTTCTTTTATTTTATTATTTTTTTGTTTTTATCATTGTTCTGTTCGGATTTTTTTTTTTTTTTTTTTTTTTTTTGGCTGGTGCAGCATAAGGCTTTCTTGCACTATGCGGCCGTTACTAATACTAATACTCTCTTGCTGAGTTCCAGGAGGTTCTGCTTCAGTGGGTTCAAGTATTCTCCTATTCTCTGATTTCTGGTTTCATGTTTGATGTGGAAGCTGTATCTCTTGAGGATGCTCTTCACCTTTGCCATCAATTTATTACTTCTATTAACCTGTTGGTACTAGGTCAACTGACCTTCTTTTAACTCTTAATTCTCAATTTCTTTCATATTCTGCAGAAGTCTTCTTTCCCAAGCTGGTTATTCCGTCTGTTTTCGTTTCTTTTGCTGCTTGTCTCTCGTTCTTTATTTTCCATTAATCCTAGTAGCTGCTATGGCCGCACAGTATAGAGCGGCATGGATAGACTCGAGCGTTGCACCATTGTTGTCAAGGTGATGTGGCATTATTTGCCGATTGAGATGGTCTGTTACTCTTCACAGGATTTTATTTGGCCTCTGCTTAGGTACCACGTGGGTTCTTGCGGGATCCCTTCCTTCGAATTCTGTTAGGGCCTTCTTCTACTCGTCTTCTATTCTGAATATCATGACTTCATCTCTTTCAATTTCATTTGCTCTGGGTTGTATTTCTTGTTGCTGTTCCTACTCTTGTTCCATATTCTTTGTAGTTTGTAATTGATTGCTGACATGCTGCTTGATTTTCCCAAGATGGCAGTAGCTATTAGGGTCTTCGTGACGATGGTCCTTCTTTGGTCTGCTAATCGCTGTTCGGTGACCTGAATATCCGGGTATCGTTCCAACCACTTGGTATGCAGTCGCGACCCGTACATTGTCATATCAGTCTCTAGCCTGGTTATTTCATAGCATGCTGGCACGATGTACTTATTCATTTCAATGCTCCACTTCATGCGTTGGCGTTTTCTTCCTTCCTGTGTGGTCACAGCGCAGTTGTTCACGAAGCACATCCAGTTGGTGGGGCTGGATTGCCTTGCCCTTATCTTGTGGTAGCCTTACGGCGGACCCCGCCACTTGCTCCCCTGTCTTGCTCGGGAGATTTTCTCCAACTTTTCGAAGCGATCCTTCTGCCTAAGGCCTGAACGCGAATGACTTTATCCTGCGCCACACTCGATGCAGTATGAATAATTTTTCTCTGCGACACATCCATCTATGGAGGTGGACTTGTTTAGCTTCAGCTTATGTCCAGTGGTTTATTTTTATTTATTTATTTATTTTTAATTAAGCCGTCACTCCGACCTTTGGGAAGGTAAGTCCAATGGGATAACTTATTTTACCTTTAAATGTGTTTTGATAGCACGAAAGTTGGTAAATTGCAACAGGAGACAATGGTTCTGAGAGGGACGCCTTGTATATGCACCTTTGGTAACACATAAAATTGCGGGAGCTGGCAGGCCGTAGCATGTAACTGCCAATGTGTAGACCTGGAAATCTTCTCCGATTTGAACCACTCGTAAACCAACTTGTTCGCTTTTGACATTAGTCGTCTCAAGACCCTGATGATGGGGTCCTGTACAGCTTCGTAGACATTAGGATTCAGCAGAGCCTTGTTCCGATACTTTGTGCGATCGATTACTACCGTGCGGCGTTCCTTGTCGGCTGGAAGGACGACAATGGCGGTGTCTTTTCTAATGGAGTTAAGAGCGGCGTATTGGCGTCGGTTGAGGCTATCCTGAAGCGAATGTCATTAGCAGTGTCTTCAGGGAGGTGGGCTAAGGATGCATCCACCCCCTTGGCAATTTGTGTGATGGACGGTTTCAAAGGGAGTACGGGAAACTTCGTACCGGAGGCGAGAAGATCGATCTGCTCAGAGGACAATTGTTTGCTGCTAAGAATTAGGACAAGATTAGAGTTGTCTCCAGGATGCATATGCGTTCATGAAGATTGAGCCAACAATAGATAGCAAGATTCCACATCGTATGAATTGGTGTTTGAGGATCAAAGCTATCGATAGCATAACGTTTGACCAAAACGACACAACACCCGGGTTGCGTTAGGCAGAATATCGCTGAATGATTTTGTTTTGAGGCGTGTTTATTTCATTAAATATCTCGCTTTTTCTTTCCTTTTTTTTTTTTTTTTTTTTTGCCTGGGAAACAAACTACTACTACTACTACTACTACATGATTGGCTCATTCCAATAATGATGACGTAACCTACTATTACTACTACAATCCAAATGAATTGAATTGTTGCTTAGGGTTCCATAACAACAATTCCTCAATCCTTTCATTTGTTCATCTGTGCCAACAATCGCTCTTTCTCACTCTCACAGCTCAACTGAACGTGTTAAGACTATTTCAGGTTAAACGGAAGAAGATCGAATAGTTTTCAGAATTAAATATCAGGAAGTAATCAGTGTTGCCAGAGATCAGAGAATCTGTTTCAGAAAAACAGGAGACAATGGGTAAACTTAAAGCATTTCTTAAAAGTGAGTATTTTCTCAGAATAAACATTGATATTCAGTTCAGTGATCGTAAATGAGTTGTTGCTTTAATTAATCTTGTTTCCACCCTTTAAAAATAATGCTTTTTAGAAGTTAAATTGCGAGAGGATTCAAAGATTCACTCGTCCTAATAATCCACGTTTAGCGTTCCACTGTCCGATTAAAAGTGCAGTTTAGGAATGGATTTCTGCCAGTGTTTCTTAAAGGGTTTTCTCCGTTTAGATTTAAATCTTTCGTTAGTCGAATTATACGTTGCTTGTGGAAGAATCGTCCCATTTGAAACTACACGACACATTACCACGAAGCCCTTGCGCGTACCAAAAGGTCAAAATTATCGTCCTCCAACCAGGTAAAAATGGGGACAGTTTCAATCCCTCCAATGACGCGAGCAACTCTTATGGGCTTTGTACAAATTTCGCGCAGTTATTCGGTCATAAGAGAAGGTTGAATGACTTTTTTATTTTTATTATTTTTATTCTCGAGGAAACTTGTGTTTTCACAAATTGAGAGTTGAGAGGATGGACAGGTGAACTGGGAGGGTTTTTTTTCTTTGTTTCTTTTGTCTCATTCTATTTAAACTAACTTTCTTGCATCCTGGGCCACTATTAATATTAAACCAAAGCTTTCTTCTTTCTATTATCACATCGTATGAACTGACGTCCTATGACAATGACTATGATTCTGTCCGATCGCCAATAGTCCACACCAAACCGCGACCAACACGTGAAGAAGAAGAGCAAAAGGCAATTTAAGCAGAAACCCAATAAACAGTTTTATTCAAAAGTAATTTTTCTTCATTAAATCCTCATTTTTGTGTCTAAAGAAGCAAACATGATCGCCCAGTGTAATAATGGTTTAAAAAAATAATTCTTTCGTTTCTTAATTGATTTGTTCATCTGTTCCAAAAATCGCACTTTCCACTGACATCCAACAACGGAACCAGATAAGACTAATTTCGCCTAAACGGGAATAAGATCGAATACGTTTCATTTTTTGCTCTTCTTCTTCACGTTTCGTTACTATAACAAGAATACCTTTCGGTAGTTAAATCGAAAGCGGTTTCCTTTTGCACCCTTTTTAAGAATCGACGATTACTGTTTAACTGCTCAACTTAAAACTGTGCTTATTTCTGCCCTTTGCTTTTATTTTTTAGGGGTTTTTCCCTGCTTCTATCCAAAAGAATCAAGGGATTTTGATTTGAATTTTCAATTGGATGACTATGACTACAGCGATGGAAAATACAGCGTCTTCAAATATGTTAAAGTGGAGAAATGCGATGACGATCCCCTCGAACTCCAAAATAGTTACCTATTTACAGTAGAAGTGCACCGAATTAGAAGTTCACAGGAACTCTTGGAACATATCCGGAGAGATAAGAAAGAAAAGAAGGGGGTGCATATCTTATTGGACCCGGGGTAAGTATCGGTGAGAGCCAAATGCTTATAAATCTATTTTATAGAAGTAATGGTTAGGAGATTTTAAAAGGTGATGCAGTAATCCAAAGAGATTAGAATCAAAACAGGATAGAAATTTTGACATCTTCTGCTTGTTATATTCAATCAGATCGAAAACAGTGCGGTTAGTGTTATGTACAGAAGAAAGAGAATTCTTTATTGTAAACAAAAGGCACATTCCTGTACACAACGCCCTCGACGGCTACAAGCCAGGAGTTAACACGAAAGGGATAAGATGACAATAAACAAAGATGAGAAAAAAATAACAGGACACAACGTGACCAATTAAACAACAGATTAAAGCCTGCAGTACCTAAATGACAAATTCACAATGAAAATATATTTACAACAGGGTGTTAGCAAGTAACGTGTTTTCAGGAAGAAGTCCTTTTGTATCGCAGGACAGTCATCTGAGCAAGAGCAGAAAGGTTTCAGCACTGGAGTGATGGACACATCCTCGGAAGCAGGTTATAATGTCCTATGACTGAGTCCTCAGAACGAAGTCCACGGATAAGTTCTGCCTGTTTTCTTATCGACTGCGAATTTGTAGGGGTGGCCGTCCACGGGGCATGTGTACTATTATTATATATCAGGGTCTCTCGTAAATGATTACATATACCAGTTTATGTGTAATGTCTGTAAATCGGGTGTATTCTGTGGTCGATTTTACTGTTTTGCTGGACGAAAAACCCCAATTTTTTGGTGAAAAAGCTTCCTCATCATCGACAGGACTCAAACCCTGGCCTTTTCCACCCGGTGAGGGGAGGACGCTGACGATACCACTGCCCCACCCACGCACACGGGGTGTATGGACTAAGTTTTAGGGTCAGGCGCCGTCTGTGGTTTCCCACATCTGCGCCACATATACACTGTGAAGAAATACCAAACTACTGTAAATGCCAGAAAAGTGTTGTATTGAATGCGCAGTATTGTGTTGGGTTTTGTTGAGAGTCCTGGCATTTGGCCGCAAGGTCAATGGTGGAACCACACGTTGCCCGCACACTCACCGCTAGGAGGTAGTCAGGCTGTCCATTATTCTCTGGCTAGTCTCTGCCAGGGTCGCCTAAGCTTCCTGACAGACTGATGTAAAAAAGAAATTTACAGTGGGTGGGCTTTAGATTCAAGAAAGGGGGGAACAGGTAAAAGTACTGGGAATGAAGAAAGCATCCCCCACGTTCAATGGAATACATCCAACAGGCGAAAATAAGGGAAGGGAGTGGGACAAAAGTTGCGCTGCAAGGGAGCACAAGCGTCATCGCCATTTGCTACAATCTTTTCTTACTTTTCTCACTCAAGTCCTATCGGGATATCAGTTTCAGTGGTGATGTCCAGTTTCGTAGTTAAAATCCTATCCGGTGATGTTGGAAGTCAGTAGGAATGCAACTATCATTGTCCTATGCTGGATCTTCTCAGATTTGGTGGTGGTGTAGTCTAATTTGCTGGTAGGCCTCTGCATTTATTCCCAGAATATAGGTGGTTGTCTTCTCTTGGTTTAGATAATGATCCAGATAGAGACTACATCAATGTTAAGGTCTTTCGTCCTCCGAATAAATCCAGTGCATAGCGCGTAAAGGCGACTTAGCCTTCCTCTCTTTCGAAGATGTGCTGTTCTTAGTTTTTAGGAAGGTAATGTATCCTAGTCAGGAGGAGGCATCTGAAATCTTCGTATATTTCAGAATCTCTGAGATTATGGACAGGACCTGGAAAGAGACATGGGACACCATCACAAAGGATTAATAACCAAAAAGCTCATTCCCTCTGTGAACCTCATCAGTCCAAAGCCTCCTCCCTGGTACTCACCAGGCCTCCATACTACGTTCTGTTGACAGGCCACGGACCCTTTAAAGGGAAGCTAACATCCGTAGGCATTGAAGATGATCCACTGTGTCACTGCTTGGCTGAAGAAACGTGGGATTACGTGATGTATGATTACCATGAAAATGACGAGTTCCGGCTAAGGTTTGCAACTAAAATCCAAGATAATCCGGGCGCTGTGAGCACCTGATTTTAATGGACGAGCAGCGGTACACCGCCTTTAATGAGTTTGCGCATTCTGTCTTCACTGCTAGACGGGTTAGGCAAGAAAACAGCACCCATTGAAGATCAAAATAAGAAACTTCCTGGATATGATTGAGGTGTTTAAGGCTCTGAGAGGCATCAGTAAAATGAATGAGGACAAAATTTTCAAGATTATAAATGATGCTAGAACTAGGGGACATAAATTCAAGTTACGGGGGGAAATGTTTAGATTGGACTGCAGGAAGTTTTATTTTAGCCAGCGAGTTATAAATTATTGGAATAAGTTGCCTTCATGGGTGGTAGAGGCCGACAGTTTGGGGAAATTCAAAGGTCATCTGGATAGTACTTTCGGGTAAGGGAAGCGCATAGGATGATAGGATTAATTTCCTTTTTATTTATTTTTTATTTCATTTTATTATTTTTATTTATTTTTTATTTCATTTTATTATTTTTATTTATTTGTTAATTATTATTATTTATTTATTTATTTAATTTTTGTTTATATCATTGTTTTGTTCGGATTTTTTTTTTTTTTTTTTTTTTTTTTGGCTGGTGCAGCATAAGCCATAGGCTTTCTTGCACCGTACGGCCGTTACTAATACTAATGACAGAGAGAGAAAAAAAAAAAACACTCCTTCCTTCGTTCGTCCCAGGAGTGACACAACCACCTGCACAGCTGCTGCCATTAGGCCTCCCTAGCCACGCTCCCTTGCGTGGTCCTTTGCTTCCACTCCCCGGCGGGAGGGGGAGGTGGCCGCTGGTTCTCTCCCCCATTACCGCCCCTCTTTTTCACTCTGGTGGGTATGGGCCTGCTCTACTGACATGGCGTCATCTTCTTTATGGACCCCGTATCTCTATCTTTCTCCTCCCAGTCTTCAGTCTCGCTCCCCTTCTCTAACTTACAACTACGAGGTATAAGGTATAAGGTATGTTCGTGTCGGACGGCACCTGGGATTTCTCCCATCTCCGCGTGTGTTTCGCTGTATCGAGGACAGTACACTGTCAAGCCAGAGACTTGAAAGTGTGTGGGCCGTGTCTGTGCAGTGTGATATGTTGTGCCCATTGTTTATCCGGCTTATTGGCCGCCAGGCCCCTAGTGGGGCCCAACGTTGCCCATACCCTGCCACGTGGAGGCTAGCCGGGTGTATCCAGTATCACAACAAATTGTTCTGGCAGGTCCTGTCACCTAGTTTCCTGGGATTTCAGTGGCTAGGACCTATTAAAAAAAAAAAATGCGTTTGACATTAATGCTTAATGGGATTGCTGTTAGGAAATCACTGGTTGGGGTTGAACGCTAAACAGATGTGTTAAAGGCCAAATAGGTCGGGCAAAATTTTGATGTTATTAAATTTAGACATGTGAGGCTATACGCTAGCTAATAGTGTTGTCTTAGAGATTTACAGGAAACCAGTAGAATTTAAACGTTGATTAGAATTTGGCGGCATTGTTAAGGGTGTACTTCGGTTGATTTAGTTAGAGAGGGAGGGAGACTGAAGACTGGGGGAAAACAGATAGAAGAATAGGGACGATAGAGTAGGCATCCCCAAAGAGGTCAGTGGAGACGACTCCTGAAATAACAGAGATTCCACTGCTAACGTCTTCAGTGGAGGTGGCAGCTTCTTCGGGCAGACCAATTGCTGGTGGCACCCAACAGTATTGCACCCAACAATTTGTTGGCACCCAACAGTATTGCACTTCTTCTGTTGGGTGCATGTTTGTGCTTAGCAGCACTCTAGAGTATAATAGTAGAAGCAGGTCCGCTCCACGTGCCGGGGACGGGCATCAGGTTGCAGCTGAAGTTGTCAGCTGCTTCCTGATGGCAGAGTGACCTGACATAAACAACACATTAAGCTCACAAACATTCCTTCAATACTATTGTAATCTTTCCTATTCAAATTTTGGACATTATTATTGGATGTACTAGTGTAAATTAATTTACACATTAAAATTTCTTGTTTTGGAATTTCAATTTCTTAGCTATATTTCAGGCCCACTTTACATTTTTCTGTAAAATAAAGAATTAGGTGGAGATGGGCATTTGCCTGGGAACCACCCCGACACAGTTTACACACACACACACACACACACACACACACACACACACACACACACACACACACCAGGCGAAGTATGGGGGGTAGGCAGGGAGGAGAGGAGACAGAGATCCGTCTCCTCCCTCCCCTGCCTGGGGATGGGATTTTAAAGGGAACCAGGTTAGAGTATCCAGTTCAGATCACCAATGGCGTGTTGGCAGCAAAGCCGCAGAATGTCTTCGTCGGTGTCATATCCAAGGAGCGTCGAATTCGGTTTAGCTGCCCATCCCGCTCCGGGGGTGGGATATGTTAGCTGGCAGTGGGGAACCCACCGACTTACAACTACAGTCCGTATCAACTGGAAATTGCTTGAGCCCTACTCCCAAAAACTGAATAACATCAAATCGCCCAAAAAGTACTCGTTTTGTTTTGGCTGACCCCTATCTATAGCGGATTTCTTTTTTTTTTTTTTTAGTTCCTTGCCACTGAAATCTCAAGAAATTAGGTGGCACATTCTTCAAAAGGAGAAGTTACCAGAAATTTCCTTCCTATAATAACAACAGCAAACCCAAAATCCGCTACATGGTTCTCCCCTGGCCTACACATCACCATTTTTTAACTAATGGTGGATCTATCAGAGGACACCTCACTGCACTCGGCATCACCGAAAACCCACAATGTCTCTGTTGTTCCCTCGAAAGTTGGGACCACCTGATTTGCGCGTGCGAAATATATGAAGGGTAGAGTGTAGATTGTGTTTAGTGTAAAACGGCACTAGGGGTTTCCCCCATCTGCGCGTGCTATACATTGTGGGTGTGAAACAGAACACTCTCAATGCCAGAGGTTTAAAGTGTATGGATTTTGTATACAGGGTGATGCACTACCAGTGCAAGAAACCTGCAGGAGGTGTAGGGGGCACACAGACGAATCGGAATCGCATAGCATTGCAGGATCCGAAATGCCTTGGTCATTTGGGAGGTCGCGTGAACAAAGAAGCAAAGAAAAAGAACAGAAACAGCAACTCGTTAGTGTAACAGAAATCAGTTTAATGACAAGTTTTACATTGGCAAAAAGCCATGCTACAGAAGGCGTTCGAAAGTTCGACCAGAAGCAGTCACACAGGCTTCACAGCGCCGCCGCATGGAATACCTAACGTTCTGGAAGATTCCTGGCTTGTCTCGAATCTCCCCGGCAGCTATAGAGATGCGAGCGACGAGGTCTTCAAATGAATCAACGGGGTCTCGTACACCAATGTCTTCATTTGAATCCAGCAGAAGAAGTCCAGGCATGATAGGTCCGGCGATCTAGCAGGCCAATGAACCGGACCACCACGACCTATCCAGTGCTGTCCAAATGTAACGTTTAGGTGTTGGCGGACGTCATTGGTGTAATGTGGGGGAGCCCCATCATTCTGGAACCACATTGAGCGGCGCAACGACTGAGGAACATGTGCTTCTTCAATAAGTTCGGGCACCAAAGCATCTGAATTGGAAATCAGAGCAGGTCTTTTGGACAAGATGATACAGATCCAACGTGATCTACATCCTCATAAGACTTTTACGGAAGTTGTTCGTGGTGGTACAAAGCGAAATAGACAGACTCCTGAAATAACTGAGATTCCACTGCTAACGTCTTCAGTGGAGGTGGCAGCTTCTTCTTCGGGCAGACCAATTGCTGGTGAAGATAGGATGGATTCCGGAAGTGGGATCTCTGATTCCGAAAACATACTAATACTTAGGCCCTCAGCAGAATCTTCCCTGGCGTCTAGCCAGGATATCAGGAAGGCAGTTACTGAAGTGATTAAAAAAGATCACAAGGACATGAAAATCAAGGGTGTACGTCTTTTGAGAAACAAGGGTGTGTTGTTAGAGACAACAAATCCTGATGATGCCAAGAAGATCTCAAGTGCTTCTGCATTAAAAAAAGCAGGATTATCAATAGAAAAACCCAGATTGTCCGATCCTACAATTTTGATCTACGGTGTCCCGAAGGAATATTCTAAGAAGGATATTTTGGAGGATTTAATTAATAAAAATTTAAAAGACTTTGGTTTTAGTCAGGAGGAAGTTAAGAATGAGATTACATTCAGATTTAACTCTGGCACCGGAACCAGAGTGACCAATTGGATTATTGGTTTCAGCCCACGCCTTATGGGACACGTGATTCAGAGTGACAAAATTTATCTAGGTTTCACGTCACATAGATTTCGTAAGTTTACACTTGTAAGCAAATGCTTCAGATGTCTGGGATATGGTCACAGTGCGCAGTTCTGTTCCCATAAAGCTGTATCTTGTGGCCACTGCGGGGGTGGAGGCCATGTGTTTTCTGACTGTATTCACAAGGAGGAACCACCTCAGTGTGTTAATTGTAAACGTAGAGGTAGGGATTGTAATCACTCGGTCAGGGATAATAAATGCCCTGAGTATCTTAAAGCTGTTGAATTGACAGACCGAAGAACCAGACATGAATAATACAACGGTAATTGATTCAACAAGTGTTAACCTGCAATACGGCGAAATAAAAATTCTTCAGATTAATGGGCAAAGATCTCGTGCAGCGGCGGACGAGATTAGGAAAGCTGCTGATGATCTGGGGTTTGATATTGTATGCTTGCAAGAACCGTATTACTCTTCTCAGGTAGGGGGTTCAGCGTATAAAGTTATAGGATATCCAATTTCGGCAAGGATTATTGCCTCAAGTGACGATCGACCCAAGGCCGCCATAATTATCTTTAACAGTGAACTAGTAATAACAACTACCTCAAGTGAATGTTCTGCTACCACAGCTTGTATCCTGGTTTCCTCCAGGGACCAGTCGTTTTATCTGGTTTCCCAGTATTTTCCTCCCTCAGAAGATATTCAGCCAGCCTTACACAGACTTGACAGGTTATGTAGCAGATTTTCAGCTAAAAACGTACTAATTACAGCAGATTTCAACGCAAAAGTCTACACTTTGGAACAGCGGCTTTTCTGATGCTCGAGGCGAGCAGTTGGTTGATCTGATCTTGGATCATAATCTCTGTGTAAAGAACTTGCCAAATAAACCATATACATTCTCGACGACAAATGGTGAATCTAATATAGATGCTACTTTAACCTCCATTAATCTGGTGGATAGGGTGCAAAATTGGGACGTCAATCCGTATCTAATTAATAGTGACCATCGAGCAATCACCTTCTCGATTTTACCGGAGGATAGGCAAGTGAATATAACAATAAGGGATTTAAGGCGTTTTCGGATGGACAGGGTGAACTGGACCAAGTTTCGTGAATACAATTTTTAATGGAGATGACAAAGTAATCATTAACACCTTAACAGCAAAAGAATATGTTTTTCTGGTTCAATATCATTTATATCAGGCGATGGCCTACTCGACGAAAAGAAAACAGACAAGAAGAACTTCTGCCCCATGGTGGTCTTCAGCACTAGCTGAATTGAGACAACAAACTCAACAAGCACGAAAAGCATACCAAAGGAATAGGCATCTATCGGACGCAGACACTCAGGCTTTGAAAAATGATTACAGAGACTTGAGGAAGAGGTACCATAAAGCAATTGCTGATAGCAGGCAAAATTGTTGGCAACGTCTGGTGAAGGAAACAGGAAATGCTGACCCTTGGGGTATAATCTATAAGCTTTCAAGAAATAAACTTTTGTGTGGTGAAATTTACAACACGATAATTAGAGAGAATCAAGAAACTTCGGACTGGGAATCTACAGTCGAAGGGACAGTGAGTAGCCTATTTCCGGAAGATTTGCCGTTTATGGACAGCCCTGATCAAGCGGAAATTAGACGCATTAATCGTGAATATAAGGGGACAACCGAAACTGCCATTTTTAATATGCTTGAGCTAGGTGCTGAAGTAGCTAAATTGAACCATAAAAAATGTCCTGGCATTGACCTCATTGAGAATCAAGTAATTGAAAAATTTTATGAATTCTTCCCTGAGATTTTATTAAACTTATTTAATAAATGCCTGCTAGAAGGGCTTTTCCCTCTCGAATGGAAGCTTGCGCTCTTAAAAATCTTGCATAAACCGGGAAAGCCAAAAACAAACCCCAGAGCATACAGGCCAATCTCTTTATTGGCAAATCTTGGCAAATTATTTGAAAGGATGATTGCCCCAAGGATTTTTAAATTATTTACAGAACATAAACTCTCCTCTGATTGCCAGTTTGGATTCAAAAAAGGACGTTCCACTGAGGACGCAATCTCAACCCTGCTGACTTACATTCAGGAGGCAAACAGCAAATATGTTCTTGCTGTTTTTATTGACTTTGAGGGCGCTTTCGATTCCCTTTGGTGGGAGAGTGCTCTCAGGTCACTGCAACTGGCAAAGTGTGATGACTACCTGTTCAGAGTCCTCAGATCTTACTTTAAGGATCGACAAATTAGAGTATGTGCAAAGCATTTATCATACACGACTACCGTTTCAAGAGGATGCCCTCAGGGTTCAGTCTTGGGACCTCTCTTTTGGAATGCAGTGCTAGACCAGTGGCTCACGAAGGATAGCGATGAGTTCATCAAAGTTGCATATGCAGATGACTTGGTGGTGGCGGTGCAGGGAGGATCAAGACAAATTCTCGAACAAAAAATTCAGTCAGTTTTGAATAATTTAGTGGCATGGGCGGGTTTGAATAAACTAAAGATTTCTGTCACCAAGACCAATTTCATGGTGTTTAAACACCACTTCGATTATGGAAGGCCGCCAAAGGTAACCCTATATGGTACTCAAATTCCATATGTACAGAACACCAAGTATTTGGGTTTAACTTTAGATGATCGTCTCAGGTTTCATGTACATGTCACTAAAATCAATGAAAAAATCAAAAAGTTCGTAGCTGCAGTTGTTAGAATTTCCCGCAGGGAATGGGGTTTATCCAAAAAAACTCTGGTATTGTACTACAAGACGATATTTCTTCCCATTGTAGATTATGGTGCTGGTATTTGGTTTGCGGCTGCTACCAAGGTTACAACTAAAGCCAAGCTTCTGTCCCTGCAACGTACAATGTTGCTTACAGTTATACGCGCTCCAAGGACAGTGTCGACAAATGCCTTACAGGTTATTGCAGGTACCATCCCCTTGGATTTACACATTATTTTCCGAGGTATTGTATATAACTTAAAGAAGGGATGGGCGTTACAAATATTGAATATCACCTCTAATCCAAATAACAACATAAAGGAGGAAAAACGTAGAATTTGGGGCGAGCTTGTGAATTGCTGGCAGCAACGTTGGGATTTGAGTGAGTATGGAACCATTACAAGAGGCTTCATTCCAGCCGTAAGCTTTGCAATGGACAGGAGGGTGTCGTCTTGGTTTGCTCCCACCATGACCACGAGTTACTTAATCACTCGACATGGCTGAAGGGCAAACTATTTGAAAGAGGATTAGAACCTGACCCCTACTGTTCGTGCGGTGAGGTGGAATCTTGGAGACATGTCATCCTTGAATGCGGACTGTATACTTCAGACAGGCAGGAATTACTAAATAGGTTGCCAAACCTCACGGAGAATAATTTACCTCTCTTGGTTCAGAGGTGGGACATCTTTGCTTTGCTTCAGGAATTCTCGGCCAAAGTTTTTAAAAGAAGACAGGAGCTAAGAAATCTATTGCAGGATACCAATTAAGGGAAGTGCTGCACATTTGATGACAGAACACTTCGTGTAATGTCATCTTTATAGGATGTTTCTTGTTTACAGCGAGATGATCTTCTGCTCCTGGACACCAAATTGCAGGCTTGCATTTGTGGATGGACTCTAAAGTGGAGATAATGTTAATGTTAATGTTTCTAAGTGTTAAGTTAATGTAAGTGTATGTATTTGCTATTTACATGTAAATAATCGTATAATGTTGCTTTTGTTCAACAAGTGTACATTGTTCTTAGTTGGAAAATTTTTATTTATTTATTTATTTATTTTTATTTATTTTTATTTTTTTTCGCTGGCCTCCAAGTTTGGGCAGCCTTGGGGGCGGGATTGCTGGCACCTACCAGTATAGCACTACTTCCGGTAGGTGCAGGATTTGTGCATTACAGCATACATAGAGAATGGTGGATCCAGGTGTTAGTTAATCCCTGGTGGCGAAATGGCCTGACATAATGCTCTTTTTTTCAGGCCTGTTTTGCAGACGTTCTGAGCTTTCTCAGGAGTAAAAGGTGGAGATGGGCTTGTGTCTAGGAGCCACCCTTCATATCAGGACACACACAATCAATGTACAGAAAGACTACAGTATATATAAGAGCATGTATATAAATATTGTATATAAATTGATTAATATTGTATGTAAATTGATTAAGATATCTTGAGAATGTATATACAGTTGTGTGTTAATAAATAAAAAATAAAAAATAAGTTCGGGCAGGACTTGCTGTAGAAAGATCAAGTGTGTCCTACCGTCCAGACGAGGGGGCAGAAGATACAGTCCAATGAGGTGGTCTCCAACAATGCCGGCCCAAACATTGACAGAGAAACGGCGTTGAGTTTCTCGTGTGCGCCATGGGGGTTCTCCAAAGCCCACAAATGGGCGTTATGTTGATTGAAGGTTCCCTCTCTTGTGAAACTTGCTTCATCCGTGAACAATACGGACTCAGCAAATGCGCTGTCTGTCGCACTCTGTTGAAGAAACCAAGTAGCAAAAGTGCTCCGAAGTGGATAATCCGCAGGCTCCAATGATTGGACGCGTTGCAGATGGTATGAACTCATTTGGTTTGTTGACAGTATCCTCCATACAGTGGATTGGGAAATACCCAATCGTCGGCCTATCGCTCGAGTACTCGTACACAGATTGACTTCTGCAAGATGTAGGACATTCTCCTCATTGTCTGGCGTCCTCGTCATTCGCTCTCGATTCATGGTACCTCTCGTGAAACAACCGGTCTCACGTAACCTTCTGTGCACACGTGCGAAAATCGTATGATGAGGAGCACGCCTGTGCGGAAACCGATCTTGGTACAAGCGCAGAGCGGCACGTCCCGTTACAGTCCGCTGCTCCATACGCGAGGTGCATGTCGGCCAGTTCTACATTTGAATACTCGTCCATCCTACTGCCTTGGGAACCGGTTCGCAAATGCTGACTTACAGCGGGATCGCTGTTCACGCGACCTCCCATTCAACGTCTTCTGCCGCATGACGAAGGCATTCCGGACCCTGCAATGCTATGTGATTCCGATTCGTCTTTGTGCCTCATACACCTCCTGCAAGTTTGTCGGACTGGTAGTGAATCACCCTGTATGTTTAGTGTCAGACCTGCTGCAAGTATGCAGTGAGGCGCCTCTTCTCGGCTTTGGTGTTATTTGAGGGTTCGGGGGTAAAATCCAGACAGGAGATGGCCTTACCTTTGGAAAGCATATAAAGAAAACCACAGTTCACTATTTCTAGATCTACAGGTAGTACACCGGCCAGCACTTGCAAGGCATGTGTGCTGACTGCGTATGTACTGTAGCATGTGCACGAGTATCAAAAAAAAAAAAAAAAAAAAAGAAAAAGAAAAGTACGAAATTATGATATTAGGGTTCCTTTGCTATCGTCGCGAGAGACCGACTGTACGACTCCTGAGGTCTCCACATTGATGCCGAGATCCGATGTCAAGATGTAAGTCTTCTGCAATATTTCAGACCCAGACATCTATCTGTGTCTGAGATTGTAAAAAAAAAAAAAAAATAAGAAAGAGAAAAAGAAAAGAGGAGAAAAACGTACACCAAATCCTCGTCACACGTCTTATGGCCAGAATTACAGAAGCAACAGTTGGACGGTGAATCGTTGTAAAAGCGGATTTCTATGCACGTAAATTCCTCCACTACACGAGATTTGGAGATGGGGTTTCTGTCCAATCAATTTTATCTCAAATAGATCTTGGAACATACAAAGTACACTGCACTTACACATTTCTTGGAAATAAAGTATACACAGAAGATATTCTAACATATTCTAAACCAAAGAATTAAAAGTTTGCGGTTATATTCAAAGTTATCACAAACACTCAGATAACGCGGTGTTGATTAATTTCAAACAAATTTAATTCTGATAATTTCCATTACAGGTTTGAACATCCTCATGCGAGGATTGAACAAAAGATGAGACGCCAAAAAATAACCACAGTGTCATACACTCCCTTATAAAAAAAAAGTTCGAAGTTATAATCCGGATTTCGGCACGGAGCACGCTCTTCAAAATTGTATCAGTCCAATGGAGCATCTTTCCTGCGTGCTTCCATGTTTATTCTAACTATCAAAATTCTCAAGACAAACAGTACAAGTTATATAGTTTTTATTTTAATTTTTTAATTTTTTTAATCTGTTCAAATGACTCCTTCTTACTGTGGAGAATGAAGCCAAAATGGAAACCTGGAGAGTGCAGTGTCGCTGCTTTTGTGCAAAGGACCACCGAATATATTTACCTTCACGAATACCTCAATTAACTGTTTACTACCTCAACCAACCTGTTACTTGCTGCAGATGAAGAGCGAATGTGCAATTCAACTGCTACAGCTGCTAATACATGTGCGTGGGAATCTGCTACTCTGGAGATGATGACATCCTTTGCTACCTCAAAGAAAGCCTCAACAAACCTGTTACTTGCTGCAATGGTGAGAGAATGTGGAATTGAACTCCTACTACTACTGCTGCAAATACATGTGCGTGGGAATCTGCTACTCTGGAGATGATGGCATCCTTTGCTACCTCAACAAGCCTGTTACTTGCTGCAATGGTGAGAGAATGTGGAATTGAACTGCTACTACTACTGCTGATATATGTGCGTGGGAATCTGCTACTCTGGAGATGATGGCATCCTTTGCTACCTCAACGAAAACCTCAAAACAAACCTGTTACTTGCTGCAATGGTGAGAGAATGTGGAATTGAACTCCTACTACTACTGCTGCTAATACATGTGCGTGGGAATAAGCTACTCTGGAGATGATGGCATCCTTTGCTACCTCAACAAACCTGTTACTTGCTGCAATGGTGAGAGAATGTGGAATTGAACTGCTACTACTACTGCTGACATATGTGCGTGGGAATCTGCTACTCTGGAGATGATGGCATCCTTTGCTAGCTCAACGAAAACCTCAACAAACCTGTTACTTGCTGCAATGGTGAGAGAATGTGGAATTGAACTCCTACTACTACTGCTGCTAATACATGTGCGTGGGAATCTGTTACTGTGCAGATGATGGCATCCTTTGCTACCTCAACGAAAGCCTCAACGAACCTGTTACTTGCTGCAATGGTGAGAGAATGTGGAATTGAACTGCTGCTACTACTGCTGCTAATACATGTGCGTGGGAATAAGCTACTCTGGAGATGATGGCATCCTTTGCTACCTCAACAAACCTGTTACTTGCTGCAATGGTGAGAGAATGTGGAATTGAACTGCTACTACTACTGCTGATACATGTGCGTGGGAATCTGCTACTCTGGAGATGATGGCATCCTTTGCTACCTCAACGAAAACCTCAACAAACCTGTTACTTGCTGCAATGGAGAGAGAATGTGGAATTGAACTGCTACTACTACTGCTGATCCATGTGCGTGGGAATCTGCTACTCTGGAGATGATGGCATCCTTTGCTACCACAACGAAAGCCTCAACGAACCTGTTACTTGCTGCAATGGTGAGAGAATTTGGCATTGAACTGCTACTACTACTGCTGCTAATACATGTGCGTGGGAATCTGCTACTCTGGAGATGATGACATCCTTTGCTACCTCAACGAAAGCCTCAACAAACCTGTTACTTGCTGCAATGGTGAGAGAATGTGGAATTGAACTCCTACTACTACTGCTGCTAATACATGTGCGTGGGAATCTGCTACTCTGGAGATGATGGCATCCTTTGCTACCTCAACAAGCCTGTTACTTGCTGCAATGGTGAGAGAATGTGGAATTGAACTGCTACTACTACTGCTGATATATGTGCGTGGGAATCTGCTACTCTGGAGATGATGGCATCCTTTGCTACCTCAACGAAAACCTCAACAAACCTGTTACTTGCTGCAATGGTAAGAGAATGTGGAATTGAACTCCTACTACTACTGCTGCTAATACATGTGCGTGAGAATCTGCTACTCTGGAGATGATGGCATCCTTTGCTACCTCAACAAACCTGTTACTTGCTGCAATGGTGAGAGAATGTGGAATTGAACTGCTACTACTACTGCTGACATATGTGCGTGGGAATCTGCTACTCTGGAGATGATGGCATCCTTTGCTAGCTCAACGAAAACCTCAACAAACCTGTTACTTGCTGCAATGGTGAGAGAATGTGGAATTGAACTCCTACTACTACTGCTGCTAATACATGTGCGTGGGAATCTGTTACTGTGCAGATGATGGCATCCTTTGCTACCTCAACGAAAGCCTCAACGAACCTGTTACTTGCTGCAATGGAGAGAGAATGTGAAATTGAACTGCTGCTACTACTGCTGCTAATACATGTGCGTGGGAATCTGCTACTCTGGAGATGATGGCATCCTTTGCTACCTCAACGAAAGCCTCAACAAACCTGTTACTTGCTGCAGTGGTGAGAGAATGTGGAATTGAACTGCTACTACTACTGCTGATACATGTGCGTGGGAATCTGCTACTCTGGAGATGATGGCATCCTTTGCTACCTCAACGAAAACCTCAACAAACCTGTTACTTGCTGCAATGGAGAGAGAATGTGGAATTGAACTGCTACTACTACTGCAGATCCATGTGCGTGGGAATCTGCTACTCTGGAGATGATGGCATCCTTTGCTACCACAACGAAAGCCTCAACGAACCTGTTACTTACTGCAATGGTGAGAGAATTTGGCATTGAACTGCTACTACTACTGCTGCTAATACATGTGCTTGGGAATCTGCTACTCTGGAGATGATGGCATCCTTTGCTACCACAACGAAAACCTCAACGAACCTGTTACTTGCTGCAATGGTGAGAGAATGTGGCATTGAACTGCTACTACTACTACTGCTGCTAATACATGTGCGTGGGAATCTGCTACTTTGGAGATGATGGCATCCTTTGCTACCTCAACGAAAGCCTCAACGAACCTGTTACTTGCTGCAATGGTGAGAGAATGTGGCATTGAAATGCTACTACTACTGCTGCTAATACATGTGCGTGGGAATCTGCTACTCTAGGAACTTTGAACATCTTCTGATTTTGTCATTTCGATGCTGATCTGTGTTGGACAATTTCCACAAAAGGAAACTTCAAGAATGAAGTTTCGCTGCCAGTGTGGAAATGACTCCCAAAGATAAAAACCTTTTCAACTCCTGTCCCCCGTAAACTGTTCTTTAACTGGGCTCCCTCTGTAGGGAGCCCTTCCTTTAATGTATTTACTATAGGCAGGACTTGTGTAAAGAAAACTTCGAGAACGAAATGTAGCTGCCTCTATGGAAATGACCCCAAAGACAAAGGTGCCTTTTCTAGTCCTGCCCTCTTTAAGTGGGCTCCCTCTCTAGGGAGCCCTTCCTTTAATGTATTTACTATGGGCAGGACTTGTGTGAAGGAAACTTCGAGAACGAAATGTAGCTGCCTCTATGGAAATGACCCCAAAGACAAAGGTGCCGTTTCTAGTCCTGCCCTCTTTAAGTGGGCTCCCTCTCTAGGGAGCCCTTCCTTTAATGTATTTACTATGGGCAGGACTTGTGTGAAGGAAACTTCGAGAACGAAATGTAGCTGCCTCTATGGAAATGACCCCAAAGACAAAGGTGCCTTTTCTAGTCCTGTCCTCTTTAAGTGGGCTCCCTCAGTAGGGAGCCCTTCCTTTAATGTATTTACTATGGGCAGGACTTGTGTGAAGGAAACTTCGAGAACAAAATGTAGCTGCCTCTATGGAAATGACCCCAAAGGCAAAGGTGCCTTTTCTAGTCCTGCCCTCTTTAAGTGGGCTCCCTCTCTAGGGAGCCCTTCCTTTAATGTATTTACTATGGGCAGGACTTGTGTGAAGGAAACTTCGAGAACGAAATGTAGCTGCCTCTATGGAAATGACCCCAAAGACAAAGGTGCGGTATCTAGTCCTGCTCTCTTTAAGTGGGCTCCCTCTCTAGGGAGCCCTTCCTTTAATGTATTTACTATGGGCAGGACTTGTGTGAAGGAAACTTCGAGAACGAAATGTAGCTGCCTCTATGGAAATGACCCCAAAGGCAAAGGTGCCTTTTCTAGTCCTGTCCTCTTTAAGTGGGCTCCCTCAGTAGGGAGCCCTTCCTTTAATGTATTTAATATGGGCAGGACTTGTGTGAAGGAAACTTCGAGAACGAAATGTAGCTGCCTCTATGGAAATGACCCCAAAGACAAAGGTGCCTTTTCTAGTCCTGTCCTCTTCAATTGGGCTCCCTCTGTAGGGAGCCTTCCTTTAATTTAATTATTATGGGCAGGACTTGTGATTAACGTAATCCATTTTAAGAAATGTCTAAATAAAAGTTTTGTTTGTAATACTTGTGGTTTAACAACTAGAAAATATTTAAAGAAGTGCAGTTTGTGCTGAATGTAAATATGCCTGAGGGTGAATTCACCCTTCTTTTGTAAATATTGGTTGTCAACTCTGTAATGTTTCCGTGTTTACAAATAAATTTCAAAATGAATTATTGTGTCACAGTTCTTTTTTCCTTTTTTCATAAATATGTCCAACGTGTCGTTTGAAAACTATATTTGAGATTTACAACGAAACCCAAAGATTAATAGAAGCTGACCATGCGCAGTGAATGAACAAACAATTTAACGCACGATTTCATAAACATTTAGAATGTCCTTGATGATTGTACCCACTTGTGAGGCGTCAATTTTCCACATTTTTCACTCTTCCGCATCTGTCAATCGTTTTACAGAGAAATATTTTCTTTTCACGCGTGTGTGTGTTCTCTTTTCACGTGCATCTTTGCTTTTCGCATTCACAGTTAATCCCATAATCCGCGTATCAGCAATTAACTTCGATTTTCTGTGTTCTGATGAACCGCGTTTAACATTTGAAAGATGCTTTAAAATGCTGGTCGTGGTACGTTTTAATTTTGGGAGGTTCCATTTGGAATTGTTAAGTGAAATGGCAGCACCACTCGCACACTTATGTACGTATGGTGCTCCCCTCTATTGCCATTAACATCATGAAAGACGAGATTTATCATCCGATATCCAGATCAATCTGGAAACTTAATTTTCTCGTGCAATCTACCAAAAATAAAATTAAAAACTCGAGTTATTAAAAAAGCTGACATCGTGCGGAAAATGATTCAAAATCAACCAAGAATATTTTAAATGGAAACAAAATTTGCACTTTTCATGATATACGATAGATGGCAGTTCAGCAGAGTGTATAGTTTGACTTAATCGGTTGCTAGTGAAGGTTTCAACTATTCGCTTTATACACTGATGTGCAAAACTTAAGGACCAACACTATTTCTGAAGGTTACAACCAAAAAATCTTTACTTGAGGTACTCTTTAGTGATGAGAGTAGATTCAGCCTCTGCAGCGATTCTGGACGTCAACTAATCTGGCGAGTGGTTGGCACACGGGATCACCCCGCAAACATCACTGAAAGGGAGCGATATGGGGGTAGAGGTGTTCTCGTCTGGGGAGGCGTGATCTTGGATGGACGTAAACAACTCTAGATACTGCAAGGCGGTACTCTAACCGATGTCGACTGGCTTCACTTCCTTGGATTTTATGTGTTTCTTAACTAACAGCATGACCCTCCTCCCTTCCTATCCTGGCGCCTTCGTAGCTAGGTGGGCAGGAGCAGCAGTGCGTAGCAAACGTTTCTTGATTAGACCGGGGTTCGAGCCCGTTATCACCAAATACTGAGGATGCGGAAAGTTCAGGGAATGACCACGGCATATCCCCGGAGCAATATGGCCTCAGTTGCTAATGCTCCTAAAAACCAAAACAAACTTCCTATCCTGTCTATCCTTTCTGTAGACATTGTACTCCCCAAATTCCAGTTCTGCATTCCTTATATCTGTATGACACCATGTCTCTGAAATCCCCACAATATCTGCCTTTGATGTTTTGAGCAATACCTCAAATTCATCAAATTTATTTACCAAACTCCTAGCATTGGTGTACATGCAAGTATACATGCACCTGTTCTTTTTCGTAGCTACTCTAACACAACCCATGTGTTTACTTGTACCCCAATGACTCCCAGCATTCTAAAATATCCTGCATCTTATTTTCCAGGCTGCTGCTCATTCCAATAGAAGCAGTACAAGAATCACTTTCACCTCTGCCAGTAGCTACTGTTAATCTATCCCTGATCTAGTCCCTGTATTCCCCCCAGTCTAGCAGTTTTCCGACCCACCTAACACTGCCTCGATAGCATCAGCAAACATTCTTGCACCCTTTCTATTTAAGTGTATCCCATCCCTGTAGAAGCAGTCTCTCCTGTTAACAAGTACAGACCAGGCTGAAAAAAATTCTACCCCTTGAGTTTTTCCAGGGCCGAATTGATCGACAGGGCCCTCTTGTCGTGATTTGTCCCTGGGCCTTTTCCACCTGGTAGAGGAAAGCGGAGTGACATTGAGGACAGCCAAAATATAACTGTTAAATTTTCCGACTATTAGTCGTGATTGTAGGCCATTGTGACTTCGTTTGGAAAGAGCTGCACACAGCACAATTTTTTTGCGATATTTAACTTTTTCGAGGAATAGCAATCTTTTGCTGTGTGTTGATGTAAGATTTTTAACTGTATCAGCTTTAAGACCATATTATATCTTTAAATTGCGTGCGTTCTGTGATCGATCTGCCTGTTTTACTTAAATCAAAATTTCCGGGATCATAATCATCATATGATGAATTACTGTTTTTCAGTAATTCATCGGATTTCATTTGAAACAGTTTATAATAAAATAATTATGAAATAACAAGGATATAGATATATGTTCAGAAAGTTAAATCAATGTGAATGTATGAACAATAATAAATAAAAGTTATATTCCTGTAGGTTGGCTAAATATGAATATTCATGTAATTGGTCTCAACACAAAAGCTAGGCAGATTGAAGAGATTTGGTAACAGCATTATTGGATACTGGTTCTATCTACTCTGCGTATAAATTTTTTTCCGATAAAAAATACTTGGCCTGTATTTCTAAGAATTTTTCACATCGTTCATCTTTTAAGGTTAAGATAATTCCTGTTAATTGTGAGGATATTCTTGCTGTGTTTTTTTCTAAAGTTCATCATAATTTTATGACTTTAAGTTCTTATGGTGATTGCATTGATTAGAAATATGGAGCATTGATTAGGAATTAAAATAATAATTGAATTTTCTTTTACTCTACTGGGTGGTTCTTTTATTAGCATTTGCCACTTTACTTTTATTTATAATCGTAGGTAGCTTTTTTCTCTTTCAACTCTTACTAAAAATCTTGTCTTCACAATGTGCATTATACACTGAGTGATCACTGAATTATGACCACCCCTATGAAAACTGAATGCTACCCGTTGACCACGTTGTTGTTGTTTGTTATTTGGTTTTTTTAGGAGCATTAGCAACTAAGGCCATATTGCTCTGGGATATGCGGTGGTCATTCCCTGACCTTTCCGCATCCTCTGTATTTGGTGGTAATGGGCTCGAACCCCGGTCTAATCAAGAAGCGTGTGCTACGCACTGCTGCTCCTTCCCACCTGGCTACGGAGACGCCGCTGACCACGTGAGGTACGAGACTGCGCAGTTAGTCGACCTACGTAGCATAGATAAGGTGTCAGTAGTTCAGCAGGTAGTAAAATTTTGAGCGTGATAGGTAAAAGGTGGATTTATCGGACTTTGATAAAGAACAGATTGTGGGTGCTCAACGAACTGGTGCCTCGATTTCCAAATATCTGAACTCGTGGGATGTTCGAGAGCCGCCGTAGTTAAAGTTTATCAGGACTGGCGCCAAAATGGTCAAACAATAACCCGACGGCAAAATTGCAAAGGTCAGCGAATTGATGTTAGACTCGTACAAGCGAACAGGCACAGCACTGTACAAGAGTTGACTACCCAATACAACATGGGCCAACCCAGAACAATATCTGGCATGACCTTGCGTCATACACTCGCATGTACAGGCTATACTAGCAGATGGCTCATGTGGCATCCTCTCCTAACCAAGGTTCATTGGCGTAAAAGACTCGCCTGGTGCAAAGAGCATGCAAGTTGGACGTTAGAAGACTGGAAGGTGTGCTGGTCGGATGAATCACGTTATTTACTCTGCACTGTGGTCGTGTACGGATTTCGCGTACATGAGGCTCTTGATCCATCATGCATGGTATCAAAAGTGCAGGCGGGTGGAGGCGGTTGTATGATGTGGGGCATGTTTCACTGGCAGGAACTTGGATCCCTAGTGCATGCGGAACAATGTATCAGTGGTCTCAGCTATCGTCAACTGTTGCTGACTGTGTACACCCCACTAGGTTACACTTTTTCCCAAATGGCAGTGGTGTTTTCCAAGATGACAATGCGCCAGGCTATCCGGTACTTGTGCAGGAATAGTTTGAGGAACAGTTCTGACTACCAGCATACCGATTGGCCTCCGAACTTTCCCTATAAATCCTATAGAGCACTTCTGGGACACTATGGAAAGGCATATCAAGCATCTGGATACACCAATCACCTCCATACCTACATTGATGGGCACATTGCACATAGCTTTGTTGCCGATACCTCCCAACATCTTGTTGAATCAATGCCACGTCAGATAGCCGCTGTACTAAGGGCAAAAGGTGGACCTATGAAGTATTAAGTAGGTGGTCATAATTCAGTGATCACGCAATGTAATTTATCAATTGTGTAGCCTTCTCTTACAGTAAACTACACTGAAAAGACAGAATTCATGGGATACCTGCTTCCTGGGAAATGCAACCTGTCACCCCTCTCGTTAGTGGACAAACCCACCTCTTGGCAGGTATATAAGTACACTGCATTCACGCAGAAGGCAATTCGATGTCAGTATGGATAAACGTCATGAGTTAACTGACTTTGAAAGAGGGATGATAGTGGGTGCCCGATGCATGGGTTGCTCTATTGGGAGGTGGTACAGAAATTGCCCTGTCCCCATTTGACAGTATCAAGTGTACAGGAATATGTCATGCCATTTCTGGAATAGCATCTCATCGTGGATAGCACTGTGGATGGAGAAAAGTGGTGGATGAACGTGGCCATCATGTCTCACATTATTTTAGCCAACCAGAGCAAGTGGCATAAATCACTGCTGACTTCAACGAAGGTGGTGCCAGAAACGTCTCCACCAAGACCATCAGGCGATCATTAGCCACAATATGTTATGGGAGCCGCTGATCCATCAGTCCCATTGTTAACACCACGGCACATGATTCTATGCCTCAACTGGGCAAAAGGACATCGGCACTGGACCTTGGATGGAGTCAGGCCTCCTGAGTCCCCTTTCCACTTATTTCAAGCAGACAGGAGGGTGCATATCTGGTGGGAACCTCACAAAGCTATGCACCCATCACATCAACAAGAAACTGTTCAGGCAGGTGGCCGGCCGGTAACGGTTTTGGGCATGTTCAATGTTCAATAGCCACATGTTGGGACCTCTGGTACGTCTTGACACATCTCTGAATGGTCCAGGTTACGTGTCAACCATTATAGACCATCTATCCCTTCATGGTCATTGTGCACCCACAAGGCAATGCTCTCCCCAGTCGTGGTGACTAGAACGTGGTTCGAAGAACCTTCTGCAGATGTTACTACCACGGAATGGCATCCTTGTTCACCGAACATGAATCCTGTGGAGCATCTTTGGGATGCCGTGGAAAAGTCAGTTCAAGCTTTGGATCCTCCTCCCAGGAATTTGACAATGTTATGGACAGCAGTGTAGCAAGCTTGAATGGAAATACTTGTGGAACGCTTCTGTGAATTCAATGCCTCACCATGTGACTGCCCTTACCTGAGCTACCCCTTACTAGGTAGCTTTCCCATGATTTCTGTCTACTCAGTGTACTCTAGGCATATCAGTTTACATGCCTGGAATGTCTGATCCACAAAAAAAAAAAAAAAAAAAAACCTGTCATACTAGGGCCAGCCAAGAGCAAGATCTGTAAATTGCATTTGTTCATTGGTCAGTTTGCCTGTTTTGCTGAACAAAAAAAAGTTGTGGTGGAGGAGAACTTGGCTATCTCTGCCTAAAATTAATTCACCCATTGAATAAAAAAAGCACATAAAAGTTCCTTTTCTGTCACTATACCTTATTTATTTTTTTTTTTACTGACAGGAGTGGAACCTGGTTTAGTTGTTGGCTGGATTAACCACATCCAATGCAAGGCATACATTTTGAAATACTTCTTTGGTACAACTGTTGTATTGCAGTATAATGAGTTATCTCATCAACTATAGCTCTTTTGTTACCCTGCACAAGTCTTCTCAGCCATTGTTAATCACTTGCATCAATGAACTGTTTGACCACACAATCACTGGTGGCTGTATTTAATTTGGTAGTTGTTGTGGGGGTTTCAAGGCACATTTCTTTCGCTATAATGCACCTATTCATTCATAAAAAGGAAACGAGAAAGTATCGTACCATCTGAGAAATCCTTAATCAGAAAAGATTAAAAATTCGTTTGCTTGAGAAAGCAGAAAAATTCAGAAATATTGCCTTTGTCACCAATCAAATTCTCTAGGGTTATTGGTTGCTGAGGATAACCAGTGATTGTAGGGTTGAAATTCTGTCTTGTTTATAATAGGGGCAGCCAATGAAAATGTGCTTAACAGTCATAGCAATGTGACACTGTGATGGATATCTCCTGAGTAAATGAAGGTGGATCAGGTGAGTATGATCTATTCTTGCTCTTGAAAAGATTATTTCTCGTTTTGATGTCCAGACACTGGAGAGGCAGATTTTCGGAACCTGTTTAATCTGAAAGTTTTAGTTTGGGAATGCCATAGTGTTGTCCATTCTGATAGTAGTAGTAGTGGCACTTGATGCAAGAAAGCAAGTGTAGGAGCTTATGCAGCACCAGCCAAAAAAAAAAAAAAATCACACCATACCCTCCAATTGCCTGTCCAGTTCCTCCTTAAATTTATTTAACCTATCAACTTCCACAACAACAGATGGAAGTTTGTTCCAGCAATTAACCACCCGCTGGCTAAAGGCAAATTTCCGCACATCTATTCAACATCTATCCTTTCTTAATTTGAACTTATGTCCCCGTAGGTTCGTATTCTGAACAAGTGGGAGGATCCCATCAGAATTCAGCGTGCTCAACCCATTCAAGGCCTTATAGACCTCAATCAGATCACCGCGCAGGTGCCTAGTCTCCAGCCACTGCAATTTGCAGAACTTAAGCCTCTCTTGGTAAGAGGATCCCTTCATTCCCCTCACCAATCGTGTTGCTCTTCTCTGTACACGCTCAAGCAAATCTACATCCTTCCTAAAATGAGGCCTCCAGACCTGTACGCAGTACTCAAGGCGTGACCTGACCATTGCCTTATAGAGGGACAATCACCTCCTTTTCCCTGCTAGCAAAATTCCTATATATCATTGACAAAACCCCATGACCTGCCCTAGCAGCCTGTCTACATTGCTCAGAAAACTTCATATCTGACTGCACAATTACTCCCAGGTCTTTTTCATTTTCTACCACCTTAAGTGTAGTACCACACAGTTGGTACGTTTCTCTGGGGTTACTTCTACCCATATGCAGTACTTTGCATTTGTCAAGGTTAAACTTCAGTTGCCACTTCTTAGCCCATCTGCCCAAATTATCTAGATCCTGTTGCAGTAGCACACTGCCATTACTGTCATTAACAACCCTGCCAACCTTCGTGTCATCTGCAAACTTCGACATTAAGCCTGATATACCTTCATCAATATCATTGATAAATATACAAAACAACAGTGGACCCAACACCGAACCCTGTGGGACTCCACTAATAACATTAGTCCACGAAGAGCAGCACCCATTGATTACCACCCTCTGTCTTCTCCCACTTAACCATCCTTTTATCCATTGTAGCAACTTACCCTTAATACCATTTTGCTCCAATTTGTACAGTAGTCTTCCATGCACAACAGTGTCAAAAGCTTTCCTGAAATCCAAGTATATGATATCAAAATTATTTTTTGCATCCAGTTCCTTTGTGACCACCATAGGCATGCAACATGAATCATTAGTGCAGTCTGATGTTGGAACAGGAATATTGGTTAAATCTAAGCTGATTAGTTTTTTTGCAGCTTTTATCGGTCAGTTCATTGCCCAAAATACCAGAATGTGCTGGTATCCAACAGGTGAATAGTTGGTGGTATTCTTCAATTTGCAGTAATAATTTTCTAATTTCATTTATAACAGGGTGAAATTTATCTGAGGAATTACATGCCTTGATTGAGCTGAGGGAATCAGTGTAAATCACTGATTTTAAAGACCAGTCAGGAGATATTTTTTCAAGCTGGTTTAATTGCGAATAATTCAGCTGAAAAGATACTGAATTCAGATGGAAGGGCTGCTGATACGATTATATTCGGAAACACTGCAGCTGCTCCAGCTTTTGAATTGGATTTACAGCCATCTGTGTACATTGGTAAAAAATCATCTTTCAGTGTGAACTGCATGAACTTATCTGATATTTGATGCTTGCAAAATATTCTTTTCCCACTGAGGCAAGGGTCACAGGTCAGTATAGGTGGAACCCATGGTAGTTGAGTATAAGTTGCTACCTTTTGTACAGAATGGATGGAAACATTTCAAACCTGCATTAGTTCAAGAAGGCGATGACCAGCTGGTTTTACTATGCTAGATTTATTTCTGTAGATTTTCTAATGGTGGATTGAAAAGGTATGACTGAATGGGATGCAAGGCACAACTTTGTATCCCGACAGAACACTTCAGCATTAGCAATTTCCTATGTAAAGATAGTGGCTGCTCGTGAGCATAAATGTAAAGGCTATGTGCTCGTGATGTTCTAAATGTGCCAAGTGCAATCCTCAGCGCAGTGGGTTGAACTTGATCAAGGCAGCATAATGACTTTCCGGCAGAGCCATAAATGGGAGCTCCATAATCAAGACGGGATCTGATTAATGCCCTGAATAATTAAAGAAGGGAGGTACGATTTGCACCCAACGTTTGAGCAGATAAAGCTCTGAGTATGTTTATCTTTTTTAGGCAGGCAGGCAGTACGTACTCTTTTAATGAACTCTAAGAAATTGATTGTCCACGATTAATCCTAGAAATCTGATGTTACTTGTGACTGGGATGGAGATATTAAAGATGTGAAGTTCAGGATCCAGATGAAATTTGCAGTCTTCAAAAATGGACAGCAATTGTTTTCTGCTGCAAAAGCCTATAGCCATTAAGGCTGGCCCATTGCTGTACTTTAGATATCTGAAGCTGTCATTCAATAGATCTATTTTGGGAATGACAGGAGTGGAAATGTCATCTGCATAAAGGATAGAATCTATTCTAAGAGTGAAAAGAGTGGTACTCAGTGCTGATCCCTGTGGAACACCTTCATTCAATAGATCTATTTTGGGAATGACAGGAGATGGAAATGTCATCTGCATAAAGAATAGAATCTATTCTAAGAGTGAAAAGAGTGGTACTCAGTGCTGATCCCTGTGGAACACCTTCCTTGAAAGGGCATGTTGGTATCAAACTTGAAATGATCTAGTGTGTAAACAATTCTTTATAAATATAGGAAGGTAGCCCCGCACACCAAGAGAGTAAAGATCTCTTAGTATGCCATGCCGCCAAGTGGTATCAAAAGCCTCCTCTATATATATAGATTTCATTTAGTTATTGGACAAATCTTGATCTACCCAAGAGTCATACATAAAAACCCCATCTGGGTCGCAATTTCAAAGATACCCACAATGGCACATCTGGCAAAGACAACCTGCCACACTAAGTCACTCAAATCTTTCATCTTGTCCATTCACCCTGAATTTCACTGCTCACCATCTCATAGTTAGCTTCTATTTCTTTCTACTAGATATATTTGAAATTGTATATTTTGGATTGGCATTAAAAGTAGGCATGCCACTATATACAGGACATTTAATGAACAAATTATTTTCATGGATCACGTTTACTGGTAATAAACATGGAACTACAATCTCATTTAAATTTTTTGAATTCAAACTCATTCTAAAGTACAAAATGAATAATACTTAACTTCAGGTAAGTTGTTAGTTTATTGGATATTGAGCTGTCCACAGATGGTTACAACTACTGAAACATCCCATGTCACAACCATTTTACACCCCATTTTGTTCCATTGTTCCATTTTGAGTGTTTCAACCCTGAATTTGGAGCTTTTTATCATCTTTGGGAAAACTATTTCCTGTGCAGTGTCTCCTAATTGTTTGCTTTACAGAATAACCTGATTTGCTTAACAAAGACTTGATAATGTTCTTGTTCATACTCTGGTATAACCATCAGGTCAGAGTTCACTCAAAGAGTATGCTACTGTACTCTCACTCAGCTATATCAGGCCACAGCTAGAGTTGAAATGCTGCTGGAAGAGTAGGGATTGTCAAAGTGGTTTAGAAAAAGAGCTATTCTCACACTTGGTAATTTTAACCTAGTAAGTTTTATGGGGGGACAGTTCAATAACTGATAACCTTTTTTTTTTTGAAAAATGTGTTGTCTTACCTCATGAACTGACCGGACACTGTACTTCTTCCCCACAATATTTAACCATATACCAAATTTCAATATATCTACGAAGTACTCAACAATGTGGATAACCAAACTTTACCAGTCATAATTTTCATGGAATACTTGATCACAGTTTAGATTTAATGGAGATTTGACAATATTACTCAGCTTTGTATAAATACCCTTACATATGAATTTCGCATTATAAAATTCCAAAAACTGACATTATCATGCCACTGTTTCCAATTCACTCACTGCAATCTCCTTACATATATCAAAACACTACTGAATAATATTCAGTAGTTTTGATATATGTAAATATATGTTTTGATATATATCTGCAGTCTCCTTACATATATCAAAACACTACTGAATAATATTCCCAGAAAGTATACCATAGCTTGAAATTTTTTGGGAGGTGAGGATATAGGCTGTTTTTGTTATTTGGTTTTTAGGAGCATTAGCAACTAAGGCCATATTGATCCACGGATATTTGGTGGTCATTCCCTGACCGTTCCGCATCCTCCATATTTGGTGGTTCATGGGCTCGAATCCCAGTCTAATCAAGAAGCACGTGCTACTCACTATTACTCCTGCCCATGGAGGCGCCAAGGATATAGGCAACGAAGACTGAAAATTAATTATGTAATTATTGTTTGCATCTAATTTCTCTATTCCATTCATACAAATGGTATGTTAAACAGGAGTAAATCATAAGGTACACTAAAATCAATTTAAAAACAATTTAATTAACAAGGAATGTATTATAATTTTTTTGCTACATTAAATAAAAAGCCATATGCACTTTTAAGACATTTATTATATGTAGGTATGACTGGGATATTTATTTACAATCAGTATGTTATTGATGACAATACACAGATGAAACATTCACTACATATTCTCCACACTCCACTTATATGCCTCTTCCTGCATGGCACTTTTACTGGCCCTTTGTTCAAAAATTCTTTTTTCAAATCCATTCGACCTGTCAACTCCATCCCATCTAAATCCTGGTTGAATGTTGTACCGATTTGGTGGTGGGGGTGGGCCTTTATACATGGGTTGCCCTAAAAAATAAACACCATCAATTAGTAAACAATTATGCAACCAATTTTTTCTTTATTAACTGAGCCAGACAGTCAAAAAAGTAGCAAATAACTTCATTAAATGTTGAGCAGTTCAAGCAACACAAATGTAACAAACAACATCATTCACATCAAATTAAACAAGAAATGATTGAAAAGTTCCAAGACTGATTTGTTAAAAATACCTGAACATGAAATAAAAACTTATTTTGTAACTTAGAATGTCTAAGATACTATGGTGAAAATTTTCAGGTCTGTGTCTCAAAAGTAAGCTGAAAAACAAGTTTTTGCATGCCACAGAAAATGAAACCAAAATTAGTAAATAGTCTTTATTAACATTACAAAAAGGTAGCAATATTTGAAAATTTCGAACAAGTAATTTGTTGCTGAATAATGTTGTGCACAACTACATACAATGTATCACAACTAGATTTGGCTAAGAGACAGCAAAACAAATTTATTTTCATCTAAAGAAACTTTTTATGGCATAAACTATTTATGCGGGGCTGTATGACAGTAAATTTCAATATGCATGCACTGGCTCAGCATAACTCCTAGGTGAAAGCTTCTTTGCATCACTTTCCAAAAACAATTTTTTTTTTTTTTTTTTAATGAAAACCCCAAACACGAGAGGTATTAGAACCTATAGTACTTAGTACCGTGCTTGGGTTGGAGGTTGAGAAGACAAAAGAAGATATTTGTTGACATTAGAGTTGAACTTCTGTAGACTAAGTTTTAGGAAATACATATGAAGGAAGGTTGTTCCAAAAAACGGCAGTTGAATGAATAAATGAGGAAGATGAAAAGTTGGTTCTGTGAGTTTGAAGTTGGACAGTAAATGAATGTTGGCAGCACGTGTTTGGACTGTTTTGAAAGAGAGAGCAGGAATTATAGAAGCAATTCAGAAGAATAGTAACCATGGAAGTATCTGTAGAAAAGGCAACCAGCTGAAACAGTATATGTCTATGAGACAGAGAGTGGAGAGACTCTGTTAGAGAGGAGTCATTGATTAACCTAACTGCCCTTTTCTGAATAGAAGCCTGAGAGAGGTTTTGGGGGCACTGCCCCAGATGTGGGAACAATATTCCATGGTGGGATGGATTTGCGATTTGTACGGAGTGAACAACTGTTTGGAAGAAAAGTAACGGCGAGAGCGAAAGAGAAAACCCGAGTTCTTTAAATGCAGAAGAAAGAATATTTCTAATGTGCTGGTGCACAAGAGAGATTAGAAGTCAGGGTTATCCCCAAAAGAGATATACCTTGCCTAGAAATCAGAGTGTCACCAAAGACAAGCACAGGATAAGAAGAATCCTTTTGCAAGATATAAGACAAGACTGAGTTTTAGAAGGAATGAAATCAATGAAGTTGTCATTGCCCCACTGGAGAATTACCTGGAGATTGGCATTTAAAGAATTGGTAGCGAATATTCGAGAAGTTGAAGCTGATTGAGCAGGACAAGGTTTCTCAAAATGGAAAGTGGAATGCAATGTGCTATCATTGGCAAAACTATGGATAGGATTTCCAGTCAATGGAAGAAGGTCATTAATACACAAGAAGAAAAGAGTGAGGAACGGAACTGAACTTTGGTGGACATCAGCATTAGTGGAGAAGTTAGAAGACTGGGAGTCATCTACCATCACCCACAGTGAGCGATTAGAGAGAAAACTGGATAACCAATTACAAAAAACTGTTGGCAAACCATTAGACATTTCTGCCAAACATGATCAAAAGCCTTTCAGATGTCAAGAGCAACTGCTTGTGTTTAACCAAACTTTTACACTGAATTTGTCCATAAATGGGTAACATAAGCCAGAATATCACCAATGGATCGACACTGACGGAATCCATACTGTTAATTGTTGATCAGACAGAAGGTTTCTAGGTAGTTTAAAAGTTGGCAGTTCATTAATTTCTCCTTTACTTTAGAAAGAGTAGAAGTAATGGCAATGGAATGATAATTGGATGGAAGGGATTTGTCACCCTTTTTAAGAACTGCCTGGATATGAGTAAATTTCCAAGCAGAAGGAAAAACACCTTGTAATAAGAAAGTGAAAAAAAGGCAGAAAAGAGCAGGAGCATGGGTTTTAAGGACAAGTGGAGAAATACCATCAAGACCTGGAACTTTCTTGGCATCAAGATTCATCAAAATCCTTCTGACATCCTTTTGACGGAAGACCACAAGGCACTGAATGGAGCGTGTTGGGAATGATAGGCGTTTTACCAAGATCATTAATACACGAGTTGGTAGAAAAATGAGATGCTAGCAGGTCAGTTTTATCCTTGGCAGAAGTGACAACAGAACATCTGGTTTTGACAGAGCTGGGAGCAGAGATGGGCAAAAGTTGCGGCCAATAGCTTTGGCAAGAGACCACAATGCTCGGCTACCATTAGGGCAAGAAGCAAGTTTTCTACTCTTAGCCTGTTCAAACATCTAGTTTGGACTGATTAATAACTGCTTTATAATTGTTGCGAGCTTTGGTGTAGTCAGAAAATGAAACTGAAGAATTGGAAACAAGCCAATTATGATATGCAATGTTCTTCTCTTGAACAGCCTTAGCACATTTATTGGAAAATCGAGGTTTAGATAAAGGACGAGATTTTAAAGTGGGGTGTGGAATTAAAGGATTTCATTCCTACAAGAATAATTTCACTGACATGATCTGAACAAATGTTGACATCAGAAGTTTTGAAACAGTAGTCCGACCAAGGAAAAGAAAAGAAATCTCGCAGGTCATCCCATCTTGCATTCTTGTAATGCCAAACAATACAAGGTTGGGAATAGTCATGAGATAAAGGCTCCATTTGTGAAGAGACAATCACCAATTTGCCATCTGAGGTACCTAAAGGACCACTCACTTTGACCGTGTACTTAGAAGGGTTATTTGTGAGGAAAAGATCAAGCGTGTTGGCAGGTTAGGATTATCCAGTATTCTTGTAAGTAAAGGAACAATCTGTGCAAGGTCATTAGAGATTGCAAAAGCCTCAGCATCTCGAACCAGCTGGGTCGGTGTGACTAGAAAACGGAAGCCAGCTGGAGTTGTGAACATTAAAATCACCAAGGAACATTACCTCACTGTTAGGAAAGTTGGACTGGAGAAAGTCAATTTGCAAAGAGAGGAAGTCAAAGTGCTCCAAGTAATTAGTGGAGTTGGGAGAATGGTAGAGACAACAGATGAATTTGACACAATGAGGTAGAGAGATTTTAAGCCAGAGAAGATCAAAAAGAGAAGATTCCAAATTACCAAGTCTCTGACAGGGAATATCAGAACAGACATGCACAAGTACCACCTTTGAAGTGACAGGAATCAGACAGCAAATAATTTGGGCAACTGAGACGAGCAGTAGTTGAATCAGCCGATAACTGAAATTTGGTCAGAAAAAGTACATGGGGTTTGGCAGATTGCAAGTGGAAATGGACATCGCTGAGATTAGAATCGAGGCCATGTATATTTGCGAAATGAATTAGGAAGTGTTTGGGAGTTTTAGATAAGCTTACTCTATTAGTTTCACAGATAAGCTTACTCTATTAGTTTGACAATTCATGGTGTATTCAATAGTAAGAAAAAGTGTGGGGTAATATGTATGTAATGAAGTAATGAAATTTTTGGATATGGCATACACATGGTAAGAATATACCCAGATTCTTGACATAACGTGGCCTCGACAATACCTTCTGCATACACACTACTCAGACTCTCTCCAGTCACTATCTGGCAGAATAGAGGTAGCAAGATTATACACTAGCTGATCCAGAAGACTCCTAAGAAGTTACCAGTAAGTTCGGTCCGATGTACTAACTAGCGGCCGGCCTGCAAACACCGTTTTAGAGCTGTACCCTCGAAATGTAAGGAAGATTGGATCTCGCCATGATGTTCATCATAACCTCAAAAGTCATCAGTCACCCGCATGATGGAAGAGATGGGGAAGGGTTGACCGGAACTTAGCTCTGGAGACTAAACATGGGTTCCACCACTTCAAGCCTCCAATAAGCAAAGTGGTGGTATTGCACCAGTTGATGAGTCATTTATCACCTAGTATTGCCTAGTAACACAGAGGGACAGCATTCCTCTATATGGTGTGGGCACCACACCTCGACCCCTGCTTACCTGAGTGGTCACCCACAGTGCTTGTGCATGGGAGTTATACCCAGGATTACTAACAGTTCCACCATCGTGAAGGGACAAGTAGAGGATTTAGCTGTCACAGACCTTCCGGACTTCGCCGAAATTGGGTCCACTTAATTTGAATGTCATTCGAATATCAGTTCCATCAGCATTTTAGACTCCCAGGTAGCAAGTACAGCTTGTCTAGCATATCTGAGAGAATGTCTGTGACAACCTCAAGGACCTATATACTGCACACTCTAAAGTCTGTTACATTGTCAATAAGATAGGCTGTTTCACCATATATTATCAAACACAAAATACATAACTGAAAGTTAATAATATTGCAGAAAATAAAATGTAACATCGAAAAAAAGAAAAGAATTAAACTAATGGGGCACCAAATGTATTTGAAAAAGCAGCCCAAATGCTGTGCTGAAATAGAACAGTTTGTGACATTTTCCAGATTGTGATAGCTGTTAGTCAATTACAAACCAGATAATTGAATTTGCTGTACAAAAATTATTTCTTAACATTTCAGCAAATGTTCACTATGAGACAATTCAAGTTTGTACATAGTTGTGAAATTTGTGATTATTCTTGATCAGCTGAACATACAACTATGAATTTATTTTTTGTATCAAAGCAGCTGCTTATTTTAAGCCAAAACTGAGAATGTTAGTAACCAATTTTGGCAGAATTCTATAAGGCTTTGACCAAGAATTAAAAAAGGTTTGCTGGCACTTGTCCAAGATTTCATTTAAAAAAAAGTTCTTGTTACTATATATATATATATATATATATATATATATATATATATATATATAATTTTTTTTCCCCCCTCTGGCATGGATAGGCTTGAAAAGGTTCTTTTTTGCTGTTTTCATTCCAGGTTACAGATTAAAAGCAATTTTTCTCATTTTAAGTTCAGACATTTCGAACTATTTTTTTTTTCAGATTTCCCTTCCAATATTTTACACAATTTTGGAAGTTAACTACCACTGCTCTATATTTTTTAGCTCTCTCACCATACATTTAAACAAATATTAATTTCTTTTATATCAACAAAAATTTGTTTTGCACATGATTATGTTAATTTCCTACAGGTACATAACAGGCAGAAACATAACAGTGACACACTGCTAAGTTCTGCATGCAATATCTCGTTTTGAGATAAGTAGAGTATAGAAAATGCAATTTATGCATTACCCTTTGATTTTGTTTGATGTTTCTTTTTCTTTTTATGAATAAATTCAAGCATTGGATCCCCTTCTCGCTCCTGTTCCTTTAGATGAAGGTCAAGGTCTGGGTCATCTTCATAACGTGCAAGTGGTTTGGACATTTCATACAGTTCTTCTTCTAAGCGTTTCTTCTGCTCTTCCATTTGTTTCAGTCTGAAAATATCAAAATAATAATTAGGTATTTACCTTAGAAATGATTGCAAAGTCATGTGATCGTAAGACACACAAGGTTAATAATAAATATACATTGCAAATATAAATATTTAGAAATCATGATGTAATGTAGTTTCTGCAAAGTAAAATATGTATTCATTTGAACTATTTTCAATAATATCTTTGTGAATTTTCCTAAAATTAGTAAAATTAATTGACACTAACAGATAAAGTTTAACCAAAAGTTAAGGAGAAAAAGGATTAAAATAGTATTATAATGTAAACAAAGAGTTAGTAAAGATTCTTCTTTAAGTAAAATAATACGTGCTTGACAACTAGCCATAAAATAAGCAGGACTTATATACAAAATAAATACACTAATAAATCAAATTTAGAGTTACTGATGTTGGAATAATGGTAAACCGAGAATTTTTTTTTTTTTTTTTTTAGATAGCACTGTATGATACTGTGCTTTGGGAAGCATAAGAGGAATATAAGACACCTGTTAAACACAGGTGTCTTGTATAGTAAATCAATCAGCATGTTCTGGTTTTAGGAAAAAGATACGAGTCATTGTTAAGAATGGAAGAAGGGGGGGGGGGAAGTAAAATTCTGAGCTTGAATCTGAACTGTGAACCGAGGGAATAAAGCTGACAGGTTTGCAAAGATTACAGATTTAAACACAAAGGACAATAAATATGAAAATATTTAAAGAATGGGATAACTGATTAACATAATCCCTTTCATTTGAATAAAATAAAAAGAATCCTACAGGGCATTTTTAGAATTTATATAAGGGTGACTAAAGAACAGTTAGGGAGTTGTTTTAATTTTGTGTTAACAAGATACATCAAAAATTAAGCATGTACATACCCTCTTCCCCATTCACTATATTTTTTTTGCTTTTCAGCTTCCTTCTTTTCTTCTTCTTTCTTTTTCTGATGTTCTTTTTTGAGATCACGTTTCTGTCCAGTACTTCTGTCTCTGTATACCACCTCTGCATTTCTTCCAGAAACTTCATCATTTAACTAAAAAAATAAAGTATATCTATCACAATTGTACAAAATTCAGAAGTTAAATATGGAAGTAAGTATATATGATCAATGGGGACATGTATGAAAGTTAAGATAACTGTGTGGAGAAAGGTGCATTTAGGAATAATCTCTAGGATGGAAGAAAGATCACATTTTATGAAGATTTCCTATGTGTGGAAAGCTGGAGGTTCAGGTGTCCCTCTTTGTGGAGCATGCTTTGTCCACATATAGGATCTTTGTAGAAAACTGTTCATGGAGGAATATCAGTTTTCATCAATTCATGCATCTTTTAAACACAGAAGACTGCCTGTGGTGCAACAGGCCACTCCAAGTGCCCATGGTAACCACGGTTCACCGGCGACAGTGCCTACAATGGGCACATCAGCATCGAAACTGGACCTTGAGTGATTGGAAGATTTAACATAAAAGAAAAGATATTATCAACACATGCTTCTAGTAAGTGATGGTGCAATTATTGTGTATCTTGGCAGCATATGTGGACTACCATGATCAATAGTCTGAAATGACAGCTCATCGCACACAATTGATAATTCACATCACATTCTGTCCTCTGTGACATACAGTAAAGTGATATTAATAATACTGCTTGGTTATTCTTCTCTGGCTCCAGAGCAGAATAACCAACTGCAAACTGCACTGGTTCAGAAGGACTTACTTCTATTAGAACTTTATTGTCAGGGAAACAGGAAATATTTTTTGTAATAAAGATAGGTGGACTAGAACAAAGGTATGTCTGCCAAGAGCAACAATTAATGATGTCACCAACAGACTGTCAGATTTTAAAGGGGTAGAGAGAATATTATTCATTTGGGGACTAATGATGTTCTTTTTAAGTGTGTGCTTGTTGCGCACCCGCGATCTGACAATTTGTTAGCCAAATAAAGGACCATGCTGAAGAACTGAAGCCTATAACAGCTACAAATTGATCTGTAATAATGCCACAGAAAAGGTTAGGCTGGCAAAGGCAGATTACGAGAAATCACTGGCAAAGAGAGCGAAGAGTGGGGATAAGGAATTCTTTGGGCCCGAGTAAGGCTCCTGGGGTTGATGGCATATATACTATAATTTTAAGGGAGGCCACAAGTGAGTGCATTGAATCATTGAGGCTAATTATGAGAACATCACTAGACTCAGGAGAGATTCCGTTGGATTGGAAAAGTGCAAATGTATCTCCAATACATAGGGGCTAATACTAAGAATGTAGTGGCAAATTACCAACCAGTCAGTTAACTTCAGTAGTAGGGAAAATCATGGAGGCAACAATCAAGGGTGGAATTCAGGATCATTTAGATAGAAATGGAATTCTGAAGGATATGTAGCATGAGTTTGTAAAGGGAAAATCATGTTTAACAAATCTGGTTAGCTATTTTGACAGGGTCACTCAATTTAGGAAATAATTTCGACATTGTTTATTTGGATTTCAGCAAAACATTTGACTCAAACCCACATGAGCAGTTACTGTATAAGCTGGAACAGGTTGGAATCACAGGGAAAATCCTTAGATGGATAGCATGATGGCTTCAGGGCAGGTTGTAATAAATGGTTATTCTTTAGATTGGGTTAATTTAAGAGTTGAGATTCTCAGGGATCACTGTTGTTTTTGATTTTCTTAAATGACATTGATGAGGGAAAAGAGGGCATGATTTCTAAATTTCCAGATGGTGTAAAGATTGGTAGAGTAGTTAATGTTCACTGCCAAGCAGAGCTTCTTCAGAGTGACCCAGATAGATTTCAGGGAAGGTCAGAAAAGTGGCAGCTAAGTTTTAATCCAGCAAAGTGCAAGGTCTCACACCTGAGGAACAGTAACTCCAAAATAACTTATACACTTGGAGTTGAACTAAAGTCAGTAGTGGAAGAAAGGGCCTTGGGAGGTACGATACAGTCACACGTGAAATTCTCTAAGCATCGTTTGTTTGTTTGTTATTTGGTTTTTAGGAGCATTAGCAACTAAGGCCATATTGCTCTGGGGATATGCGGTGGTAATTCCCTGACCTTTCCGCATCCTCTGTATTTGGTGGTCATGGGCTCGAACCCCAGTCTAATCAAGAAGCGTGTGCTACGCACTGCCACTCCTGCCCACCTCGCTATGGAGGCGCTCCAAGCAGTGTAGACAGGTTGCAAGGAAGGCCCAATGGTGTCCTATCAATGATTTATTGAACATTTGCTAGTAGAGATAAGGACATCATAATCTCCTTATATAAGGCTATTGTTAGACCACACTTGGAATACTGTGTTCAAGTATGGAGACCAACTTAAAAAAAAAAGAAAAAAAAAAAAAAAAGCTCTTGAAAGGGCCCAAAGACAGGTAACTTGCCTGGTGAGATCGGCAAAAGGATATCCATATGAGGAAAGCCTTTGAACATGTGGGTTGCACAGCTTGGAAACTAGGCACCTTAGAGGAGACTTGACCATGGTGTTTAAGGTTCTGAGAGGTGGATAAAATGAATCAGGATGAAATTTTCATGGTTATAAATTATTCTAGAACTAAAGGTCATAAATTCAAGATACAGGGGGAGAAGCTTAGAATGGATTTCAGGAAGTTTTTATTTTAGCCAGTGAGTTATAAATAAATTATTGGAATAAGTTACCTACATGGGTGGTAGAGGCTGACGATAGTTTGGGGAAATTCAAAGGTCAGCTGGATAGTTACCTACGGAAGGAGGGAAACACATAGGCTGTCTATTTCCTATTCTCTTATTATTTTTTATTTCATATTTTTTTGGCTGATGTAGTATAAGTTTTAGGCTTCCTTGTATCATATGGCCATTTCTAATACTAACACTAATATCTGTGATAGTAACATCAGAAATGGGGTCCCCAAAGGATTCTGCAGCTGCAGAATCAACACTGGCAACTTCACCGCATACTTTAATGTTTTGGAAAAACCAGCACGATGCTTGAACCTATAAAACCACCCGTTGCTTGCCACGAACCTGACTTTGGGTTCTCCGTACTTATTCTTAATATCTCCATAAATACTTCTTGCTTTTGCTTGAATGGCCATTGGACTCAGGGACACTTGCTTCTGAATCTGGTTTTCCACCCATATTATTTGCTTTTCCATCTTCAATACAGCACCTGAACGCTGTTTTGTGATCACTGCTGGTCTTAAATGTGTTGATCCTTTAACATGTTCTTTTATACACACACTGTCCCTTAAAATAGTATTCACTGTTGAAGCAGCAAGACCTAATTCTGTGCAATAGATGACAAACTTTGTCCTGCTTCGTACTTCTTAACCATCTTCATTTCTATATCAATTTTGTTTGGTTTCCTAGCACTGCCAGCACTTGCACTTTCTGTTGGTCCCATTCCTTTCAACATTGTAATAAGTAAATAGGAATGAAGAGAAGATTCTGAAAATTTATTTATGTTTTTATATGATTGAAGATTTCAGTGAAAGGAAACTCATTTCACCATAATACCATAACGTAAAAACCTACAGAATTCCAGTTATCGGTATTATTACAAATGCAATAAGATCAAGTTTACTACCAATTTATAATACACTGCACTAACAGAAAAGCCCAATAAACTGGAAAGTGCAAATTGTTTTTGTTTTATGGTAGTGACCTCCTCCAGAAATGTGTTTTAGAAAAATATCACAAAGGCATTCAAAATTGATTCTTATAACAGAACATATGATAACAATGAAAGTTTAGTGAAATTTCCATTATAAAAATGACCTTTTAGAGAGACAAATAGCTTAGTTATATAGCAAAAATTTCAACTTCCATGGTCTTGGAACGGATTACCAAAGGAAAAAAAAAAAAAAAAAAAAACAAAAAATCCACTTGTTATTGGGTTCACATTGCAATGTTTTTGAAAAACGTATTTTTCGTCCTATAGGATGAAAAATAGGTTTCCACAACTTTTTTTTTTTTTTTAAATTTGCACAGGCCGGCAAAAACTTACATAGAGTTGAATTTCCGCAAGTCGAGTATTGTGTAAGTCAGGGAGCACCTGTATAGGTTTTTATTTCCCACTCAACTGCTTTCGAACTGACATGGGGGGTAATGAATAATTCAAATACATCTAACAAAAGGCTATACACCGAGGTCTCTACCAGTCTTAGACAGATGTTTGTAAATTTTATGGACAACCCAAAAAAGTCGGCAGCTATACAGCAGCAGCAAGGAGCTAAAACTTCATTTCTAAGAGTAATGATAGTAAGATATACCAGCTACATTGTTCATGACTTTGATAATTATTGAATAAATTAATGGATGAAAGGAAAGCCACTTAAAAAGTACCTTTTTAATTCTATCTTCTTCTCGAATCTTTGCAACACGTGTTTCTTCCTTAAGTGATGTTGAATCCTGAAGTCCCGCTTTTAATCCTGATAATGTACGCGAAGTACGAGGTCTTTCTGAAAGAAAACATGAAAGAGAATGCCAGATAAAACCACTCTCCCACTTTACGTATCAAAATGAATCACAATTCAAAAACTTTTATATTTTTTTAATTAATATGGTAGCAGTTATTAATGTTAACAGTTAACACAACCATATTTCTCATTCATCATTATCCTTGCCAACCTTAGGAAACTGAAGAACCAAATACTTTTAAAAGGAATCCAACTAAAGTTGAGTATCTATTAAAAGTAATGTTTTGGGCATTGTTCTGGTGTTGCCCAAAATTAATTAATAAATTAATTTTGAGGAAAATTAATTAATTACCCCATAAAATGCAATAAAAGCTAAATTTTCAAGTTCCTTGCTCTGTTCAATTATAGTACTGGCTAATGCAAAATCTTTATATGGACTGTGATCTAATTTAGTTTAAATTGTTACAGTGCATTGGTAAGTTGGTAAGTTACCCAAATTGACTACTATTTAAGTGATATGACTGTGCTGTGTCAGTCCCATCATTAAGATTCAAAGTAACCCAATCTTTCACAATTCGCTTACAAAACTAAACATTTCCATATTTAAACGAACCTAATCTTTTAATTACAGAAAAAACTAGAACATATAACAATGAACAAACTATCTAATAACCAGTAACAACAGTATGCTAAACTCTGTTCAAGTCTTAATGCTACTTAAAAAACAAAAGCACTGAAATTAAGTTTATACTTATTGGAAACCTGGAAGATCAACCAGATTATCATCACAAAACTTCCAATAAAATTGGAAGAGTTGTAGTATGTATCATGTAGTGAAAATGTGGTTGCTAGTCAAATTCCGATGACCAGCTTAATGGCAATACAATGAAGTCTTGATAATCCAAATTCAACTCAACTCTATCAGCAGTGTTTTTTGCTAGTGGTGGCAGTGAAGTGGTTTTTTATGAAGTGTTTCTTTTTAAATGAAAACCTTGTATATAAATGTTTTCAAATATTAATTTGTTCTTTGACTTTATTTCTCAATGCTGAGCAAGGGCTGTCAAACTACATATATTTGTTACATGATTCAATTTTATTAACTTCTGTACCAGAGAATTTAACTTTTTGGCACATCAGATAACTGCTGACAAGCTCAGTTTTCTCTTCTGATTTCTGAAAGCTATTTTCATGCTGTGATCTATTAAAATTGTGTTTACTATTAGTTGGAAACATTTATGAACATGCAGTACCATAAAGGAAAGATGATAAAAGCTGATGTTTATTTGGAGGTGATATAAACATGAACAAAATGATCAACCTATCTTAATTCAGAAGTGGTCAAACTGTCAGTGCACATTTAGCAGGGGAATCAGCGACTCTAAAATTGATGATTTTTAATGTATCCAGAGTTTGAAAGTTATGTGTGCATTTACAAGTATGGAAAAACCAAAATCTGACAGGATAAATTGTGTCAAAAAATTGAAGCTTAATGAAAGAGACCACTGGATAATGAAAAGGACAGTAGCTCAAAAACAAAACTCTGCCTAAAAAAAAGCTGCAGAACTTAATGCAAGTCTCAGCATTCCAGTTTCTGGCAAAACAGCTTGACAAGAACTTCATAAAGCTGAAATTCATGGCAGGGCCACTATTGCCAAGCAATTTATTACTGATGGTAATGCTAGAAAAGAGGCTGCAATAGTGTAAGGAGCACAAAAACTGGCCACTTGATGAGTGAAAACATGTATTTTCAGACAAATCATTATTCACACTTTTCTAACATCAGGGAGAATGTGTGTGGTGTCAAAGGAAGTGCATTATCTTAACTGTCTTGTGCCAACTGTCAAATATGGAAGAGGATCAACAATGGATGGGCAGCCATAGCTTAGTGTTTTTTAGGTTCCATTATCATCTTGAATGTGTTAATTGCTGCTAATAAAATTACCACTGATTACCTTGATACTCTGAGTGACCAGGTTCATCCTGTGTAGCAAACATCGTTTCCTACAAATGATGTGATAATGCTCCAATATACACAGCCAGATATGTCCCATCTTGGTTTGAGGAAAATGAAACTGTGCATCTCCCACTGCCTACACAATCACCAGACTTAAACATTACTGTGCGATTGTAAACATATTTGACAAAAAGAGTAAGAAGCCACCACTTTCCCTCCTCCATCTTTTATCACTCAAGGAGCTTGAAACGTTCCTTCATGAAGAATGGTTGGATGATCCTTTTAAGACAGTTCACAATTTATTTGAATCTATTTAATATAGAATACAAGCTGTTTTAAAAGCAAAGTGTGATCCAACACCATATTAGTGCATACCTGTTACTCTTCTCAGATGCATTTCCATTATTTTGCCCACCTTGTGTATATACACTGCTGAAAGGGCAATCTGTGATCATTCCTAACAAAAAAAAAAATAATAAATAAATAAATAAATAAAAATCCTAAGGAAATCCACTTTTACATTAGTGGGGACAAAACAGAACAATTTACTCCATTTTGTGGTAAAGGATCTCTTCCCCCCCCACCCCAGATATCACTGCAGGGATACCCCAGGATGGTGTGCTGTCTTCAAAACATTACTTATACCTTCCCTGAACAAAAGGTCAAATTTTAATAGCTACATTGATGATATAAATCTGATTACACCCATGGATGATCTACAATTACACAATGAATCAATAACTCGCCGCACCTCTTTACAATATATATTTATAGTTTGGGAATGCACTTAAACCCAGAAAAGACAGCCTTAATCTTCACAATGAAATGTGACCAAATGCAGCATATCCCCAGTTAAGATGGAGGCACCTATCTAAATCGTCATGTAGCATATCGAGATTGAATGCCAACTTAGATTTAACAGGCTACCTGGCAGACCAAGCAGCATGCTGCTCATATCACAGATTAGCATGCAACTAGAAAATATATACATTGGAAGTATAATCAATCAGTAACTTCTGTATGGCACTGAGATCTGGGCTCAGCAGCTCAAACAAACATCAAACGCTTATTTGCTAACAAGTTCTATGTAGCCCTAAGATGAGTAGTGAAAAAACACTACAATTTGGAAATAAGAACAAATGCTCTGGAATTGGTGTTTCAGATTCTGAGACTGTCTACAAAAATAGAGGAAATCAATGTGACTACAACTATCAAAATGGTCACAGGAACTATTTCTGTTCCAAAAGTATGAGATGTGTGCTATGGAGAATTCCTCTCTCCTTTGTAAGGACAACCCCATCGTTCTATCCAGATAACAGAACACTCCAGCTAATGGACAGATCCATCCCAAACAAGATGCTTAATCTTGTCCAACAAATTGATACAGAGTTTAACAAATCTGCTAATGAATTGAAATATCAAAAGATTGTTGCAGTGCATCACCACACCCTAACTTTATCCAGTACTATACCAATTGATAGCCCTGTGCTTTACATTTTTTTAAAATTATATAATTTATTATATTACCATTTTATTATACTTATTTTAATTTTTCTAACCCCACCCCCAAAACTATCCCTTCCTCTTGCTTAATGCTTTTTTTTTTTTTTTTTTAATATTTATATTAATATTCAAATGCTCTCTCTGATAGCCTTCTGTGCTCAATCTAGATGTGATCAGCTGGCAATTAGTTTGTTGTTTGGTTTTTAGGAGCATTAGCAACTAAGGCCATATTGCTCCGGGATATGCGGTGGTCATTCCCTGACCTTTCCGCATCCTCCGTATTTGGTGGTGATGGACTCGAACCCCGGTCTAATCAAGAAGCGTGTGCTACCCACTGCTGCTCCTTCCCACCTGGCTACGGAGGCGCCGCTGCAATTAGTTGTACATAATCAAGCCATCTCTATGTAATCCTAGCCAAGAGCTGTAATGGATCAAATATGCTTCTTTGTATTTTAATAAATCGGCAAACTAGATTTCTATAATTTAACGAAAACGACTTTCGACGTTTATCTGCTTGAAAACATAACAATGTCAGTTTCCTATTACCAATTCTGTGACCCTAGGAACATTCACATTAAGCATTTCTTGAAATGTGGGAGTAGCAATTTAAAAACTGTCTGAGACCCCTGTAGTCACCTTTACAAAAGCAAAAGCCCTTCATTTCAGCCTTAATGGTAGTTACATCTTCCCACATCAGTACATTATGATCACTGTCACCCAGTGGTTCCTTTATCCGCAAATTCTTAATCACTACTGATTATCAGATCAAGAGTATTAATCCCTCTGGTTGCCTCTCAAACATGTTGCTGTAGAAAACAGTCATCCAATAAATCCACAAAAGTCTTGCTAGTGTGTGAGTGACCAACCCACAAGTTCCAGTCAATATCTGGAAAATTAAAATCCCCATTATAAGACATTCTGATTTACTGGCCAACTATTTCTCTGCACAATTGCTCATTATACTCTTCAGATTCATTAGGCCTATAACACACACCTACTCTCATTTTTCCTTTACCAGTACTTATGTCACACCGAACAGACTCAACATTGCATTGTCCACCAACATCAATTGGATGCACTTCCTTAGATTTTGTGTTTCTTAACTAACAGTATAACCCCTCCTCCCTCGTATCCTGTCTATCCTTCCTGTACACATTGTACTCCCCAAATTCTAATTCTGCACTGCTTATGTCTGTGTGACACCACGTCTCTAATATATCCCAACAATATCTGCCTTTGATGTCTTGACTAGCACTTCAAGCTCTTCAAATTTATTAACTATACTCCTAGCATTGGTGTACATGCAAGTATACATGCACCTGTTTCTACTCTTAGTTACCGTAACACAGCCCATGTATTTATTTGTTCCACTATGACACCCAGTAGTCCTGGAAATCTCCATTGCCTTGCTTTACAGGCTGCTGCTCATTCAAATAAAAATAGTGCAAGAATCACCTTTGCCTCTACTTGCAGCCACTGTTAACCTTTTAGTCTGTGTATCCCCCCCCAAGCTAGCAGTTTTCAACCCCTAACACTGTCTCAATAGCATCAGCAAATATTCTTGCACCCTTTCTATTTAAGTGTATCCCATCCCTGTGGAAAGTCTCTCCTGTCAACAAGAACAGACCAGGCTGAAAAAAAATTCTATCCCTTGAGCCTTGCACAATCTTCTTCAGGGCTGAATTGATCAACAAGGCTCTCATCATATACTCCCTCCTATCGTGTCTGGGCAGAATTGCAGACACTTTCCCATTCAACCCTAACTCACGACCTTTTAACATTGACCTGTACTTGAGTAAATCTGCAGATCTCTTACTCTAAATGTCATTAGTCATCAGTATTAAAATATAAAAGGTGAGAAGGTCTCTAAAAAATTCTGATTTTCTTGTGTGACAGACTAATATTAGATGTAGCTAGACTTAGCATGATATTAGCAAGTGAATTTGAGGTATGACAAGTTAATAAGAAACCTGCTCATTCAAAGATGACTGCTGCCAACATTTGTTTACAGTATGACTGAAAAGTATTGAAAATTACAATTTTCAATACTTTTAATTGTTAGACAAACTTGTGGTTTTAGCTTACAATAGACACCGAAGTATCTACATGAGGTTTAAAGCACCAACTAAAATCATCAGTAATTCTGTGTACCAGTTCCAGCAGTTCTACATCCTTCCTAAAATGAGGCCCCCAGACCAGTGTGCAATACTCAAAATGTAAGCCGGGCCATTGCCTTATATAATGGGATAATCACCTCCTTATCCATGCTAGAAAAATTCCTGTATATCATTTAAAAAAATCCAATGAGCTGTCTGGGCTGCCTGTCTGCACTGCTCCTAGAACTTCATATCTGACTGCACAGTTACCTCTAGGTCTTTTCCATTTTCCACCATGCTGAGTGTAGTACCACAAAGTTTGTATGTTAATCTGGAATTATTGCTATTCACATGCAGTACCTTGCATTTGTTAATGTTAAACTTCAACTGCCATTTCTCTAATTTTTCTACATCTTGTTGCAGTATGACCTTGATTACTGTCATTAACCACCCTGCAAACATTTGTATCATCTGCAGACAGACGTTAAGCCTGATATACCTTCATCAGTATCATTAATAAACGTATTGGAAACAACAAAGAGCTCAGCACAGAACCCTGGGTGACACCACTAATAATAGTAGTCCACAGACAGCAGTGCTCATTGATCTGTCTTCTCATTCAACCATTCCTTTATCCACAGCAGTTGTTGTTTTGGTTTTTAGGAGCATTAGCAACTAAGGCCATATTGCTCCGGGATATGCGGTGGTCATTCCCTGACCTTTCCGCATCCTCCATATTTGGTGGTTACGGGCTCGAACCCCAGTCTAATCAAGAAGCGTGTGCTACGCACTCGCTGCTCCTTCCCACCTGGCTACAGAGGCGCCAATCCACAGCAGTAACTTTCCCTTAATGCCACATTGCTGCATTTTGTACAGCAGTCATTTAGTGCAACAGTATCAAAAGCCTTCATGAAATCCAATCAGATTGGCCAGACAAGACTGACCCTACAAAGATATGCTGTGACTGCAGTATAATCTTATTTCTGTCCAGATGGTCCTGCATTACTTCTTTAACCAGTGACCCCATTATTTTCTCTCCATTAAACAAATTCCTCATTTGTGAATGTAGATGCATAACACATTCAGTTTGTCAGCAACCTTCAGCAGGATAATCAACAGTTAAACCAAAATCAAGTGGACCAATGCGATACAACCTCTGCCTTCTACTGTTAATATAAACATAGAAGTCTTTGCTGCTTTTCTTGGCATTCTTTACCAGAGATGTCTTGTAATCTGCTTTGGCTTGCCTTACCTTCTTTGTGACTTGATTACATATTAGATTATATCTATTGTACGCATATAGGGTGATTATAAATATCTATAAAAGTAAATAAAGTAAAGTGCAGCCATTATCAACCCACTGCAGGATGGAAGCCTCCTCAACAATTCATGCTGAGGGAAATGGACCATAATCTGCCACGCTGGTCCAGTGCAGGTTGGCAGATCGACCATATTCAGCAGTCAGGGGATTGAACCCCCGGTCTACTCAAAGAGCGTGTGCTACTGCACTCCCGCTCCTGACCACTTGGCTACGGATGTGCATATAAATTATCAGGTGATACAAGAGAACATTCAATAAATTATCTACCTAAGGTACTTCCAATTATATTTCAACTTGAATCATACTAATATTGATCTCACTGTTTTTTGGTTGTTCTGCTGTAACAGAAAGAAGGAAGACACCTCTATCAAATTATGAATTTGCTGAAATTGGAGCATCATTCAGTCATCAAGTTTCTCACCAAAGAAGGAATGGACCAAAGGCCATTCAAGAAAAGATGGTGGCTGAGTATGTTAACAGTGCACTTTCAGAGTACCAGGTGAAACCCTGGTCAAAACAATTCAAGTGGGATAGTGTCCATTGAATATGATCCACATCCAGGAAGGCCTGCAACTGCATCCACTCCAGAAATGTGCCAAGCTGTGAAACCCTTGTGCTGAATGGCAGACATTTAAAGGTGTCCCAAATCTCTAGGGAATGTGACATACCTGAGGGAACAGTTAAGGCACAAACACATTATTATCACCTCGAGAGACTCACATTATTTCACTGTTAAACTGTGAAGTGGGTCATAGGAGATGCATTAGTGTAACGTTATATGTGTTATTCTCTTTCGGGAAAGCTGAAGCGAAACGAATTGCCACAGTTCATCCTATTCTTCAGATTTTGAAGAAGATTTAGAAAATGCACGTGCTTTTCTTATAGCCGAGAAAACAAAAGAGAGTAAGCAATGGATATGTAAACTGGAAGAAAACAGAAAAAGGCAAACTGCATCATTTACTGCATGACTCAGAAGATGAAATCGTTTAAGATGCTTACAGATGAATAAAGAAGAATTTAATTTCCTATATAATCTAATTAAGGATGACATACAAGGGCGAAATATGCAATTTTGAAATTTAATCAGTGCTAACGAAAAATTAGTTATGTTTAAAGAAAGTTGAAATACTGTAAGTTTAATTTTGAATAAGAATTTATTCTGTAAAAATACAAACCGCAATTTTTAAATTAAATTTAGTAACAACAAAAAACTACTTCTCAAAGCTAAAAACTGAACTTGTAAGAAATTGCTACAAGTTGTATAAATTGAAATGATCGACTTGTTCGTCCTCTAAATTTGTTAATTGTAATACTGTTGGTTTATATTTCCCTCCTTTGGACACTTTTGAGCATCTATGTGACTGGACATTTGCAGTGAGTATGCCGAGTAGCTAGTCGAAGTGGAGGGTGCTTCGGAATAGGCACAAGGGAAACGTTCTTGATGTTGTTGGTTTTCGGATATTCTTACTTGTACACTCAAAACAGCATTACTTGTAATTAATTTTCTATTAGCATTTCCCCAATTTTCCACTTATCACACCTTACAAAATTTCTGTTCGAACAGAAAAATGTGAGCTCCAAAACGTGATTCGGCCATGTAGGCTGACGTGTTATCTTGTGAATACAGCCAATGACAACAGTGTGTCTAAAAGCAATAAACTAAATGGTAAATATAGCTACCACACATTTGATGTGTGACAAGTTTACAAGTGAGCTCCCGTGAGGAGATAAGCAGTGTGTTTCCACACTTATAACCATCCCCCATGAACATCTAAAGGATGACTAAGGTCAGTGCAAGGTGGGTGCACAGATTTCTGACCCCGTACAGAAGCAATTTGGAGTACAGCGTTGTGAGGAGAATTTAGAGCATTACGGAAGAGATACTGAAACTTTCATCTCCAGAATTGTTATGGGTGATGAAACGTGTTCATCACTGGGATCCTAAAACCAAGCAAGAATCAATGCAAAGGAAGCACAAGGGTTCTCCCCCATCAAAATTTTTGGATACAACCTTCAGCTGGCAAGATTATGGCCACCATTTTTTGGGATGATGAGGGAATTTTATACATTCACTACTTGGAACACAAGCAGACATTCACTGGGGAGTCATATGCATCCCCACTGTACAACCTAAGGGATGTCATAAAGGAAAAATGCCATGGAAAACTTTCCAGAGTGGTGCTGCTTCTTCAGGACAACACACCAGTGCACAGGTCACATGCTGATGTTGTTACTTTGAGAGACTGATTTTTCAGAACTTATCCATCCACCTTACCAAACAGGAAATAGTCACCCCAGTGACTATTTCCTGTTTCGACACATGAAAAACTGGCAGTTACTTTGCTGATGATAATGAACTGAATTTCTGCTGTTTCTTTGATGGACAAGAAAAAATTTTATTTGTCTGGTATTTCCTCATTGCCAACAAAATGGAACAAGTGTATTGAAGTTAAGGGGAGTTACATGGAAAATAAAATCATATTTCTGCCTCTACCTCATTTCCTTCACAGGCAGATAGATCATTTATTGAATGCTCCTCATAATTCATATAAATTATCACCTTATAATTTATATGCATCTCATTCATTTCATTTCTCTGCCTCATGTCTCAATAGTTCATCTGACATCCATTTAGGTCTGAGCATTCCTTAGTTGGTGTAATTTATATGCATTCCATTTATGTTTATTTCTCTGCCACCTGTCTCAATAGTTCACTTGATATCCATTTAGATCTCAGCCTTGAACAGCTTCCCTTGGTTGGTACAAAAACCCACGTAGCTTCTATGATTATTTCCCTCAATGGTTCCTATTTAGAATTTGTTGTTCGGAACATCATTAGTTGGTCAAACTATAGCCTTTACAAAAGCAAAAACCCTTCTCTTTACCCTTGATGGTAGTTCCAACATCAACACACCATAATCATTGCAGCCTAATGATTCTTTTATCTGGAGATTCTTAATATATGAAAAATCACTGCTGATAATTAGATAAAGAGTATGGCTCTGTCGCATTGTCTCTCTTACATGCTACTGTAAAAAATAGTCATCCAATGAATACAGAAATATCTTGCTAGTGTGTAAGTGACAAACCCACAAGTTTCAGTCAATATCTGGAAAGTTAAAATCCCCCACTATAAGACATTCTCATTTACTGACCCACTACTTCTCTGTACGGTTGTCCATTGTACTCATCACAGTCATTCAGCCTGTAACACACTCCTACTGTCATTTTGTTTTCCTAGTGCTTATGTCTCACAATAAGTCACTGAACATTGCACTGGCTTAGATTTTAACTGTTCTTAACTAAGAGCATAACCCCCTCCCCTCCTGTCTGTCCTTTCTGTCATGGGGGCCCCAGTTCCCAGTAAATCACAGCTAAGTGCCCTGAGGAACAACATAACACTGCATTATGCAGACTACACCAAAACTCACTATCTCTGGCCTTTACAGAGTTTGTATTGTGATACAGAGTATACAACATGAAGTTGGGGGAACCCCCCATGTACCTACCACTTGACAGTAACCACTATACACTGTTCTTTCTGTATATATTGTACTCCCCATATTCAAATTCTGCATCCCTTATATCTGAATGACACCATGTCTCTGATCTCCACAATGTCTGCTACTTTTTTATGACTTGGCCAGTACTTCAAATTTGAGTTTCCACTGTATTAAAATTCTGCTTTTCATTATTCAACTCTAGGAATCTTGTGGAAAAATTATTTTGAACATGTAATGTGGGAAAGCACCTTTTAAAAATTAGTCTTATGCCACAGTTTATTATTTAAAATCAAATAAAATCTGTGAAGTGTGCGATTACCAAGTGTTGTAAATATTTGGAAGATGGTCTATGGCTATCTGATCTGTTAGCATTAGTACAAGGCATGTGATGCAAGAAAGAAAGCTTATACAGCAACAAAAAAAAAAAAAAAAATAATAAATAAAAAAATTCCCACTGCACCCATCCATTTGCACTAAATGGTTTGTCCACTTCTTCCTTGAATTTATGATGGAACAGATGGAACTTTGTTCCAGCAATCAACTACCCACTGGCTAAAGGCAAATTTGAACACATCTATTCGACACCTGTCTTTCCACAATTTCAGTTTATGCCCCCTAGCAATCTGAGCAAGAGGAAGAATCCCATCTGCATTGAGCCTGCTGAATCCATTCAAGGCTTCATACACCTCAATCAGATCACCTCGCAGTGGCTTGTCTCCAGACTCTGCAATTTTCAGAACTTAAGCCTTTCTTCATAAGAGCCTTTACAGGTCAGATAAAAGGCCTGTAAAGGTGACCCCAACTCCATATTGCATATCACAGTACAAACTATAAAGGCTTTTATTCCCCTTCCCAGTCTTGCTGCCCTTCTCTGTACTCATTCTAGCAACTCTACATCCTTCCAAAATCACCTCCTTATCCCTATTAGTAAAATTCCTATATATCATTGACAAGACAACATGAGCTACTCTTGCAGCCTTTTTGCATTGCTCAGAAAACTTCATATCTGACTGCACAATTACCTCCAGGTCCTTTTCATTCTCCACTACCCTGAGGGTAACACCACACAGTTGGTACATTTCTTTGGGGTTACTACTATGCATATGCAGTACTTTGCATTTGTCAATGTTAAATTTCAGTTGCCACTTCTCAGCTCATCTGCACAACTTTTCTAGACCCTATTGCAGTAGCATACTGTCATTAACATCCCTGCCAACCTTTGTATCACCTGCAAACTTCGAAATTAAGCCCGATATACCCTCATCAATATCATTGATAAATATATAAAACAACAATGGGCCCAACACCAAACACTGGGAAACTCCACTAAGAATATTAGTGCATGAAGAGCAAGTGTCCACTGATTGCCACTATGTCTTCTCTCACTCAACCATCCTTTTATCCATTGTAGCAATTTGACCTTAATGCCATACTGCTCCGATTTGTACAATAGTCTTCCATGTGCAACAGTTTTAAAAACTTTTCCTGAAATCTTAGTATATGATATCAAAATTATTTTTTTGCGACCAGTTCCTTTGTGACCACATCACAGTATCCAATTGAATTGGCCACACAAGGCTTCCCCTTAACAAACCCATGCTGTCTCTGAATTATAACTGCAGTGTTGCCTAGATGATCCTGCAATGCTTCTTTAACCAGTGGCTCCATTATTTTCCCCGAAACAGAAGTTAAACTAACAGGTCTGTAATTACTGATGTCACCCTTTGTGAACAGGACATATTTGCATATCTCTAGTCTGTGGGGACTTCCCCTGAATCCATAGATGCTCTCATAATTAAGGCTGAAGGTTTGCTTATTTCATTTGTGTCTCTTTTATGTTTAACTTCAACAATTTCTTCTCTACTTTGCTTTCTGTTATTGCAAAATCATTTAGCTCCCTGCTAGAGTTTAATAAGCTTCTCTTCTCCACTTCCTTATAGAATTCCTCATGTGTGAATGTAGATACAAAATACTCATTCGATATGGCAGCTATCTGAGCAGGATCATCTACAGTAAAACCATCGATATCAAGTGAACCAATCTGATTTATCCCTTCCATTTAGAGTTTATATAGGTAAAGAAACCTTTGCTGTTTTTGTTTGCATCCTTTACCAAAGATTTCTCATAATCTGCCTTTGCTTGCCTAACCTCCTTTGTGACCTGACTACAGACAATATTAGCTTATATCTACCATAGGCTTCTGTGTCACCTGATAATTTATATGCATCCCATGCATTTTTCTTCTCTGCCAAGAGTCTCAATAGTTCATCTGATATCCATTTCGGCCTAAACCTTTAACAGTATTTCTTGGTTGGTATGAAAAGCATAGTTGCCTCCAGTACTTTTTTTGTAAAAAAATAGATGCCGGTACTCATTCTTTGCTATCAGGAAAAATTGAAAATTAAAAGGATATGAAAAGTACTGTAAATTTTTTTTTCCCTTGATATTGTTACTTTAGTAGTAAAGTTTTTTGGAATAAGAACAACAAATTTAGTATATTAACACAGTTTATTAAGCATAAATTTATTATACAAGTATATAAAAAATAAGTAAAATAAGTAAATAAATCTGTCAACTACTGAGTGCCAGGCACTCAGAATGAAGGGTCCGTAGTCAAGAATGATCATTAGTGTAGTATCTCAAATATAGAGCTTTATGGTAACTGAAAAAAGTTTCTAGTACCCCGGCTTGGCCTAAAACAGAGGAACTAACAAAAACGTTATCTATTTGGGTCTTTCCAGTTGTTGTGAATGACAAGGGTGGGAGAAGCACCTCAGACTGGAGAAGCGATTAATGTCTTGAGGGAGAAGTGACTGGCAGGTGAGGGCTATGCAAGACTCCACACAGGCACATCCCCACCACCGGCGCCTTAACACTGGCTCTCTGAACAACTCCAGCTTTGAAAATTGTTAAAAAATACTTCATCACAAAATTTATAAATGACCTTTATAGAATTATTAACTAACTATTTAGCAATCTTTTTGTCACCAAAAGGAGAGTTAATTAGTACAAAGAAGCGTGCCATCGAAGTGCAATAAAAAATTGTTTTTTTAATTTTAACATAAAAAAGTAAATGATAGATTTGAATCGGAATAGTTTTCCTTTGATAAGCATTGAATAATGTATAGCTATGTGACTTAAATTTTTAGCTCCATTAGCGACAGAAATAGAGGTGGGGGAACACAAAAATTACTCACATTTCCTGTCTGGTGCCACCATTTTTAATTTTAAAAATATTTTAAAATTACATTTTACACCTACTCATTGAGCTCTTTCCAATGGTGTACAATAAGCTATAGGTTGTCGGCAACATTTTTGGTCCCCCCCCCCCCAACTTACACTCATTTCACAGACAAATTTTTGTCAACAACGATCAATATGGCATTATATTGGTACATGATGTACAGACCCATGCAAAATTTCAAGTCAATAGGTTGAGTAGTTCCGAAGATACAATGCTGTGACAGACGGACAACCGAGTGAGGGTCCTTCTTTAGACCACGGACCCTAAAAATAATAAGTAAAAATAAGTTATTTATTTTTACTTATTATCATAGAATATTCCAAATTTGTATTGAGTTCCCACAACACATTATATGACTTCTTTTCTTACTGTTTGTGTCTGTTGGTGAATGGTGTTTCCTGAAGCAGCCACAAATCGACATATTTTGTTAGATCAAAGCCGGTGAGGGTGGGCCTACAATTTTAAGAAACGGTAGTGTAGAAACTGTTTTTGTCATCAAAACCAGCTTTTCAATTAGGTATTCCCGAAATCCACGAATTGTATTTCTTTCATTTAACCGTAACCTAATTGACAATTTTCTAACTTCATTTTCACCAAATACCAACAATTCATGTTTAGAAGGTTTAATACCTTCGTTGTCCTCGTTTTCCTTCTTTCGTCATCGTTGTTGTCACTAGTTCTTAAATTTGAATTTTCTCTCTTTTTTTTTTTTGGACACTGTCCGAAATGTCAGCGTCATTCAGATATTCAGGTACTGTGACCATGTAAACAGAGATAGGGAAAATTTATGGAAAAATGTGGATAACGCACTTCCGCAAAACAACAGATGAAATCATGCTCTCCTAATTCTCGAATGGGGCGCTTACAGTTGATTCACAGTGGTGTCCAACCTACAACCCGCCCGGAAAGTGAACTAAAACAGCATTTTAAATTTTGTTAATTATCAAAAAAATTCTCATTAAATGTTTTGTTCATTAAATGTAATTGTATATTGTACTTAATAAAATTTCCGAATATTTTCAATTTTACTTTTACATGCAACAAGATATGGAAAAGGTAACACACTAAAGAAATCTAATTTTGAATTTTTTTTTGAATATGGCCACTGTACGGGAAAAAGTTTGGACACAATTGCAGTAGGTGGACCAGATCCCACTGGGAATACCCCTTGATCTGCTCACTGTTCACCAGCGCGATTTCTCCATATGTGGGACAGGTGGTTGGATAGGTTTTACCAGGTACCACTAAGTTGTAGAATGGTAATCCCTTTAGCACTCTTAATTTGCATAGTAGCACTAATTGCCTAAATTGCCTGAAGGCCGAAAATGAGGGAGCGTACCGAGTTAATTCTCTCCTAATCCATTCGCTATATTGGGGTCCATTATTGTTTTCTGTATTTATAAATGATATTGATGATGGTATATCAAGCTTAATGTCCAAGTTTGCCGACGATACGAAGGTTGGCAGGGTTGTCAAGGACACTACGCTACTGCAACAGGATCTGGAAAGGTTGAGCAGATGGGCTTCGAGGTGGCAAATGAAGTTTAACATTGACAAATGTAAAGTACTACATATGGGAAACAGCAACCCCAGAGCAATGTATCAACTCTGTGGTACTACACTGACAGTGGTAGAGAATGAAAGGGACCTGGGGGTGGTTGTGCAGGCAGATATGAAGTTTTCTGAGCAGTGCAGATGGGCTGCAAGAGTAGCTCATGGTGTATTGTCGATGATATATAGGAATTTTTCTAGCAGGGATAAGGAGGTGATTATTCCCTTGTATAAGGCAATGGTCAGACCACACCTAGAGTACTGTATACAGGTCTGGAGGCCTCATTTCAAGAAGGATGTAGAGATGCTGGAACGAGTACAGAGAAGGGCAACGAGATTAGTGAATGGAACAAAGGGGTGCTCTTACGAAGAAAGGCTTAAGTTTTGCAAATTGCAGTGTCTGGAGACTAGGCACCGGCGAGGTGATCTGATAGAGGTGTATACAGCCTTGAATGGTTTGAGCATGCTCAATGCTGATGGGATTCTTCCTCTTGCTCAGAATAATCACCTGAGAGGGCATAAATTCAAATTGAGAAAAGACAGATGTAGGATAGACGTGAGGAAATTTGCCTTTAGCCAGCGGGTGGTTGGTTGGTAGAATAAACTTCCATCCCTTGTCATGGAAGTTGATAGCCTAAATAAGTTTAAGGCTCAGCTGGACAGGTATTTTGAACGAACAGAGGGGTGAAGTGGAAGTGGTTATTTTATTTATTTATTTATTTATTTTTTGGCTGATGCTGCATAAGCTTGCTTTCTTGCATCAAATGCCTCTACTAATCCCTTTAGCACTCTTAATTTGCGTAGCAGCACTAATTGCCTGAATGCATTCGCCATATAAAAATTTTCTTTGCTCAACGGAAAGTATTTTAAATGTAACTTCCAAAGGGAATTCAAAATGATTCGCTATAAAAGGACTTCATTAAACAGAGGTCTGACTGAGTAATTTAGAATTATAAAAATGGTTATACATTTTTATAAAGAAAATATCTTAACAATAGACAGTGAAAATGCAAATTTAGTTAAATAATTTTAAGCTTATTTGAATAGTAGGTAAACATGTGAAAAAAATTTATGGAAATTTGAGTGCATTGCATCCAAATGTCATATGTCACTGTTAATAAAGGTGCCGGTATACTGTACCATTGCGTACTGTCCAAAAAAAAGCACTAGTTGCCTCCGAGATTAATTCCTCGAATGCTTTCAATTTAGAATTTGCTGTTGGTAACATCATCATTTGGCTTCACTGTATAGAATTTAAAAAAATCTGAGACCAGTAGTCACCATTATGAAAGCAAACACCCTTCCCTTTCCTCCTGAAGGTAGCTAAATCTTTAAGTAACTGCCACATCAGTACACTATGATCATGGCCACCTAGTGGTTCCTTTATCTGTAAATTCTTAATGCATGAATAATCACTGTTGATAATCAGGTCAAGAGTATTACTTCTTCTGGTTGCCTCTCGAAAATGCTGTTGTAAAAAACAACCATCCAATAAATCCACAAAAGTCTTGTTAGTGTGTGAGTGACCAACCTACAAGTTCCAGTTGACATCTGGGAAATTAAAATCCCCCATTATAAGATATTCTCATTTACTGGCCCACTCTTTCTCTGTATAGTTGTTCATTGTACTCATCAGAGTCATTAGATGAATAACAAACTCCTACCCTCATTTTTGCTTTTCTAGTGCTTATGTCACACCAAACTGATTCAACATTGAACTGTCCACCCATGTCAACCGGAAGCACTTCCTTAGATTTTATGTTTCTTAACTAACAAAACTCCTCTTTCCTTCCTACCCTGTCTGTCCTCTCTGTACATATTGTACTCCCCAAATTCCAATTCTGCATTCCTTATATCTGTGTGACCCCATGTCTCTGATATCCCAACAATATCCACCTTTGATGTCTTGACGAGCACTTCAAATTCATCAAATTTATTTACTGTACTCCTGGCACTGCCATATATATGCACCTGTTCTTACTCTTAGTTACCCTAACACAGCCTTTGTATTTACTTGTTTCATGATGACTCCTAGCAGTTCCTGAAATCAGCAGCAACTTGCTTTTCAGGCTGCTGCTGCTGCTCATTCCAATAGAAGCAGTGCAAAAATCACTCCTGCCCCTGCCTGTGGCTACTGTTAACCTATTAGTTTGTGATTCACCCCCCACCCCCAAGGTGCAATTTTCCAAACCATCTAAACATTGTCTCAATAGTATCTGCAAATATTCTTGCACACTTTCTATTTAAGTGTATCCCATCCCTGTAGAGACAATCTCTCCTGTTAACAAGCACAGCCCACGCTGGGGAAATTCCTACCCCGCGAGCCTTGCACAATCTCTCCAGGGCCAATTGACTGACAAGGCTCTCATCGTATACTCCCTCCTATCGTGTCTGGGCAGAATTGCAGATACTTTCAAATTTAATCCTAAGTCGTGACTGTTTTCAACATTGACCTGTACTTGCTAAGTAAGTCTGCAGATCTATGTTTAATGTCATTAGTACCAATGTGTACAACAATATCACCTTTTGTGTCTTTAAAAGATGATATCTACTCTACGTCATCAACTTCTGCCCCTGGCAGACATACCCTGGTCCTATTCCTCCTATCCTTTTTGCTCAATATATTTCCTGTTTCTCTCACAATTGATTCACCAACAATAACTAGTTTCTGTGGGACCAGTGAATTCTGCCCTGAAGATTTCTGCTGCATTGCCTGGTGCACAAGAGTGAGCTCTGGTGTTGAGCTGGGCAGCTGAGAGCTTAATGGGGCCCCCATTTTAATTCCTTTGAGGGAATCTGCTTGACTCTTCAAACTCTTAGATTCCCATCAGAACGCTGAGTTGCCACCTAATTTCTTGACACACACTGCATCTAGCACAAACAAAGACATCCTCCATGGCTATATCATATCCTGTTCCAGAAAAATCAGCAAACATTTCACATTTTGCACATTTTTCTATATGGTGATGTGCTGGAGAATTGCCCCTTTGGTTCTCCCCGAACCACAGCACTTTTGCTACTTTCTGCACATTGCTTTGCTGCTCTAGTAGCACGATTTATATTTAAAGACAATTTAATTAACAATACTATACCAAGCTAACTGATTCCTAGCACAGTGTTATGTATTACGCTATCTAGTTTTACGTTATACCTTACGCTATTCCGTATCGATCTAATATACTACAATGGCAGCAAGTTTCGAACGGTACAAGGTTCTACCAATACTAAGTAATAACCTACAAAAATCTCTATCTAAATTCAAAATAAACTAAGTAGCATAATAGGATTTTAAAGGTACTTCTAGAAAATAAATTAACATGCCAATTAAGTCAATAAAACGGCAAACATTTAAGAAAAACTTATCAGTTTGCTGGAGCTGTAACATCTTCGCCAGCAAGTGGATAATCTCGTTCCCACTCCCCTGTCATATTCCCAAGCCACTGCACTTATATTTCTGCATCTTTTTTAAATTACTTGATTTTCCATCTTTTTGGGGTGAATTAAAAATTGTTTCCCCAGAAAGAATGGCCGGTATAGTATAAGAGATAATACTAGTATTTTTTCTGGAATGAAGAAGTCTAGAAACTGCATTCCTTGGATTTAAAAGCTAAAATAAATAAGGGTATATTATATGGGCTAATTATATTTATAATCATAAATACAGATATATTATATGATCTTAGGTAGCATTTTATGTTGTGGGTTCAAGAAGGGAATTTCAGCAACATAACTGTTTGAAAGATGCGAAGTGCAGCAATAAAGTTCCCAGGATGGTGCAGCCATGTTCAATGAGTCTGAAGTGATATGTTAGTTCAAACTTCTTCCAACAGATGGTACTATAAGAATGTCCACTAAGCTGACAAGTTGCAAGTAACAACCAGTTTCATTAGTAGCATTAAGGTTCCATGTCAGAATTTTGCAATGGAGCAGCAACATATGAATATCAAATTTTACTTTACACTGGAAAAATCTACAACACATGGAAATGTTGAAATCTGCTTATGGTCATGAAATGTTAAGTTGTACCAGTGTGACTGAATGGTAAAAGAAGTTTAAACACAGATACTACGAGGTTCACAACAACTCAAGAAGTGGATGTCCATCAACCTTCAAAATGAAGATGGAGTTGCAAAAGTTTGGGAAACTGAAGCAAGCAATCACTGTTTGACCCTCAATGATGGCTAATGAGTTGGATATGAATAAGGAGATAATTCATCAATTTTTGCATGAAGATTTAGAGAAATGAAAGGTCTGTGCAAAATTTGTGTCACACAGTATCATAGATGGGTAGAAGCAATGAGGGGTATCATTATGTGAAGACTTCATCCAGACTTGTCAAGACAATCCTAATTTTCCTTGACTATATTGCACTGGAGGTGAGTGTTGTGTGTTTCAGCATGACTCAGTGAAGAATCAGAGCATGGAGTGGAATTCAAAACCATCACCAAGGCCTAAAAAAAAAAAGTTTCCTTTACAGAATTCATTGAAAAGGCCTCTGAAGTCAGGAACTCTGTAATTCATCCGTAAAACATCTTTATTAATAAATTATTAATAAATAACGTCTATTAATAAAGATGTTTTACAGATTCGAGTCTGTGTTATTTAGTAGCATTACAGATGAATTTCTTTACAGAAGTTCAGGATTAAGATGATCATGTTTTTGGTACAAACGGTGTGATTCACAAGGAATTTGCATCTGAAGGAGGATAGTCAATGCTGCATTCTATATACACGTGCTTCAAAAGATTACTGAAGCACATTTCTTGGGAAGGCCTCAATTTCTAGAAAAAGGTAGCTGATTATTATTGCATGACAATGCTCCCGCCCATTCCACAATGAGTGTGCAGTGGGCAGTGAAAATATTTCTAATGAAACATGGCATTGCACAGATCAACATTCACCCTAATATCCTGATCTAGCACCAGCAGACTTCTTCCTCTTTCCCTAGGTGAAAAATGTCCTCATAGGAAAGATTTCAGTATGTTAAGGATATAAAAGAAAAATCTAACCGCCAAACTCAATATCATCTCTTTGGATGCCTTCGCTGACTCTTTTTATAAACTTTTAAATGGTGTAATTTTTTTAGGAGCATTAGCAACTATGGCCATATTGCTCCGGGGATATGCGGTGGTCATTCCCAGACCTTTCCGCATCCTCCGTATTTGGTGGTCACCGGCTCGAACCCCGGTCTAATCAAGAAGCGTGTGCAGCGCACCGCTGCTCCTTCCCACCTGGCTACAGAGGCACCAAATAGATGTGGAAAGGTCAGGGAATGACCACCGCACATCCCCGGAGCAATATGGCCCTAGTTGCTAATGCTCCTAAAAAAAAAAAAAAAAAAAAAACCAAATAACAAAAAAATAAATAAAATAAATAAATAAAATTAACAAAAATAGCTCCAAATGGTGTAATAAGTGCATTCAGTTAGGTGGCAAATACCTTGAATAAAAATAAAATCATTTTTTGAGCACCTTCCAACTTTTTTTTTTTTTTTTTTGCACCAGTCTAGGAACTTTTATTTATAACATCACCTCGTATGTTAATATTCGAATATGTACTTTGTTCAACTAATAGTTTATTATTGAGTATAATTATCAAATAATTATGATCAAATTTGTATGCAATGATAAGAAATTCTTACTGCTTTGTTTACGTTCTTGGGAAGAGTCACTTTCAGAATCAGAACTTTTCCGTCTAGGAGGTGAAAGGTCACTGTCGGATTTTTGGTGAAGTACATTTTTAGAACCTTTTTTCATTCGTCTAGAACTTTCTTCAGTTTTAATTTGTTTTGGAGAGTGTCTACTTTCATTTGTTTTTTTAAAAGAAAAATTTCTATCATTATGTCTCTTCCTTGGTGGGGATCTATCACTCTCAGAATCATACTTTTTAGAATTTGAAGACATATTATTCTTTCTTGACCTCGCTGGTGACATATCATCATCTGAATCACTGTCTGAATCATGTCGTTTTTTAGGATTTGCAGAAGGTTGATTTCCTTTTGTTCGTGGTGGTGAGAGATCACTATCAGAATCATGTCTTTTATTGGATGCTGCTGATTCTTGACTACTCGATTTTTTTGGTGGTACACTTTCAGTTTTATGAGTTTTGTCAGCAGAAGATATACGAGTCCCTTTAATTCTTGTAGGTGAAAAATCGCTATCATGTTCATGCCTGTTTTTTGTAGTTGAAGGTTGATTACTCATCTTAGCTCTTGGTGGAGAGAAGTCACTATCAGAATCTCGTCTTCTTCTAGAAGGCGGCTTTCTATTTTTGGATTTTGGCGGTGACATTCCATTATCTGAATCAAGAAGTTTACGAGAATTTGATGATGCCTGTCCACTCTTTCCTCTTGGCGGTGACAGATCACTGTCAGAGTCCATTCTTTTCTGAGGGTTTAGAGAAGCCTGTCCACTTTTACCTCTAGGTGGTGACAAATCACTATCTGAGTTTTGTGTTTTACGAGCATTTGGAGATGCCTGAGCTGCCTTGCTTCTGGGTGGTGAGATTTCATTATCAGAATCATGCTTTGCAGCAGATAAACTACCTTCCTTGCTAGGATCTTGTTTAATATTTGCAGCCTTCTCTTCAGATTTTGGGTCTATTTTACTTTGCATGCCATCTGAGGATAAAAAAAAAAAAAAAAAAAAAAAAACATAATAATACAATTTTAAATATGAAATATTTGAAAAAAAAAAACAAACAAAAAAAAAAAACAAAACTAAGGGAATTCAATACAACACAAATGTGAATACAATGATTCCTCTCCCAACCATGGATTTATATTTGAATACCTTGTATACCAAAATTTTGCAATCTGTGGAGATATCATAAATATATCATAAACATCTTTTGTTACAACTGGAGTTAAAATATACTATATTCAGGGCATAGCTAAAGTGATTGTCATAAAACTCAATAGTTTTCTCCAATTTCGTGCCACACACTTGAAGCTAACAGCAAACCAAGGTTCCAGAATAGTCTAGGAATGTGCAGTCTGGTGCTTCAATAATATTGTCATTACTATATATGTACAGAATGATGCAGTGAAACATCCACACTGTGCATGGATGTGTCAAGCCTCACTCTGTAGATTTGTGTTTTGACTCAGAAAATACTATAGTTTGCTGTATCAAATGAAGTATGACCTAGGAAGATGGTCAAAATTTTGTGTATGTATATATTCTGTTGTATTACCTTGTTATTATATTTTTTCTTCTATCTTCAACCTTTATGTTGTATAAATGGAAAATACAGTTTACTGTGCTTTTTTTAATATATTTTTTTGGCATTTTTAGTGTTTTTCACCTAATCTCCTATATTCTATGTGACATTAGTCTTACCAACCATGGTTGTCAAAGGATTGCTGTATCACAAAATCATGATTTTGAACACAATAAATTATTGGATAAAAAATATAAAATTATTTTATATTTAAATATATATAAAATATTATTATAGGATTACTGCATCACAAAAACATTTTTAATACACTGTAATAATAAAAAATAAAATTAACAAACACCATGACACAACACAAATCTAAATTATAAACAATTTTATTACTAGAACATTCAATATTCAGCATATTTTGATTTTTTGGAATTTTTTCCAGTTCTCTGATCACATGCACAACTACTGGCAACACCAAACAGAATGACTACATGTTGGAATCAAACCAGTACACTTTTCATCCGAATTAAATTGCCAGAGATTTTTGTTTCAGGACAGACAGGCCAACCTTTAAAAATCATTCTTCTTAAAACAGGTATCTAAAAACTTGGCTTTGTGGCTTGAATCATAATATTGGCACATGCAAGATACAAAGCACAATTAGTATGAAATTTCCAAAATGCACATAAACTATAAGGGTTTTGGGTGTTATAACCAATGGTCTTGCAGAATGATGGACAACATAACATATAGTTTAGCAAGATCATTATGAAATGATCTTGCTAAACTATATGTTGAAAGGGTAGTGGTACAACATTAAAAATTTTGATACTTAATGTATAATAGGTCAAACACATCCAGGTTCTGAAGTCAACAAAGTTATGTTTTTTTTTTTTTTTTGTTTTGGTAGTTGTTGGCACATCGGCTTCTGTGGCCATATTGCACCTCCCAAGGTTTTTGCAGTACTTTGATCCAAGCCCGAGGCGGGAATCGAACCCGCGACCTTTGGGTTGCCGGGCAGGTACTTTACCCACTCGGCTAGCCCGGTCGGCCACAAAGTTATGTGAATGAGGAAAGATGGACAAAATCAGTCACAGTACAGTCATCCAATATTTGGGGAAAAAAGGGACAAATGCCAAAGGCAATTCACAAAGATTTGGTTAAAATGTCAATGAAGGATGTTTCTCTTCCTATTCCATGGTTAAGAAGCGGGCAGCAGAATTTAAACAAGGGAGGTAAATCCTGGAAGATTACACATGCTGTGGAAGACTTATAATGCCCATCACTCCAGAAGTTGTTGGCAGTGTGCGTGACCTGTTGATGAGTGGTCAACAATCAATAGTTCGATATGTTGTCAGCACCTTGGGCTTCTCATCTGACCATGTATACTACATAATAACAGAGGTTACTGCTATGAAAAAGGTGATAGCATGATGGGTCCCAAAGTTGATGACATCTGATCAAAAATGCACAAGAGTTAAGTCAAGTGAATGTTTGCATCATTTTCAAGCAGATGCAGAAAACAGTCGAAACACAGCTCTTTTTGCCTCAAAAGAAGGCAAAGTCGATTTCTTCTACTGGTAAGGTGATGGCTTTGGTTTTTTGGGATGCTGATGGAATGTTGCTAGTGGATTACTTTCAGAAAGGCCAGACAGTTGCAGGGGCATATTACACAGACCTTGAGGCATTTACATGAAAACATCAAAAACAAATGCTGAGGAAAACTCAAAGTCTTGTTCCACCAGTGCAAGACACTACCTCACAAGTCTGAGTTTCCATGGTTGCAATATACGAGTGCAGTTTTGAAATACCGGACCATTCCCAACTTGGGAATTTTTTTTTTTTTTTTTTTGGCTGGAGCAGCATAAGCCTCAGGCTTCCTTGCACCTTATAGCTAATAATAATAATAATAATAATATTCAACACACCTAGCATCATCGGATTTTAACTTATTTCCTAATTCGAAAAAATACTTGGCTGGCATCCATTTTCCCACTACTCTGTAATAGTGATGTCACTACTGCACTGGATGCACGTGAGAGTTACATTTCAGAACGTCTTGTGCAATTTAAATTCACATGTAATGGAAATAATCACCAAAAAATGCGATAATAGGCCTATAAGAGTAACTCACATCTAGCTAAGTTATCTCTACTGGTACATACTATTTGTTTTCTTTGGTTGGAAGACTGAGCACACTAAAGAAAATGATGAGCAACCAAAGAGATATTCATCTTTATTGATTTTTTTTTTTTTTTTTTTGCACATTACGAAAAAGTTATGTTCACTATAACCAACATATACAATACTTTTTTTTTTGGTAGTTGTTTGCGCATCGGCTTCTGTGGCCATAATGGACCTCCCAAGGTTTTTGCAGTACTCTGATCCAAGCCCGAGGTGGGATTCGAAGTTGCAGCCTTTGGGTTGCTAGGCAGGCACCATATACAATACAACAAACAACAACTGAGAGAGATTCGGGTGGAGGGTGGCCTTGGGCAGATTGATGAGTGCTCATCATGGTCTGATTCCATTCCTTTGGATTCAGACCACATAGGAGGGGTGAGGCTGTTACCCTAACCAGAGGTATGGAAAGTTCACTTGACTGCCCCATTTATTGCTTGAAAAAGGAATCCAGAGTTAATTGCTTTGCATGTTACCTCTTCTCACGCAACAACTCATAGTAGTTACAAAGTTCTAGCTTAACTTTATGTTGCACTTTGAGTTTTTTTCTAGATTAGGGCCTTCATCAATAAGAGTTAATGCTTTTGATATTCCTTTAACTGTCAGGCTCCATTCTTCTTTAACCTTTGAGCTTTCACTCACTGCTGCCTCTTCCTCCTGAATGAGATGCTGCTCCAGTGCAAACAGATCTTCATATGACAATTCTTGATAATGCAAATCAATTAAATCGAATCAGTTGTCTCCACTTCAGTGGTGAACCCTATCTTTTTAGGGAGTTTCATGCATTTGTCTTTAGTTTGTGCATAATCTTCATTGGTATCAGAGCCTTTCAAGAATTTGCTAAAATCTGGACATGAATTATGTCATTAACTTTGAACACAGTTATGTGGAATGTCACACCATGCAGTGCAGCAGCAATGAATTTTAAAGCATCTTTTATATTGAAGGCTCGTGAATATTGCTGCACACTCATCTGTTCGTGGTCAGTCTTGTCAATTAGATCAGCCAGAATGCGTTTTAAATACTGAGCCTTAAAAGATTAGGGTTATATTTGCTGGGAAAAAACCAATCTTGATACTGGAACAGACATCAACAATACTGGGTGGACAGCTTGTGGCATTATCAAGAATAAGTAAGAGGTTGAACAGAATTGCTTCTGCCTTGCAACACACTTCCAATTCTGGTTGTAACTGAGATCCAAGATAACTCCTGAAAATAACAGCAGTCATCCACCCTTAAAAGTTTGAGTACCAATACACGGGCATGTACAACCTGTCATAACCTTTAAGGACATGAGGATTTTGATAGTGGTAAATGCACACAGGTTTCAGTTTATGACCCTCCATATTAGCACCAAACAGGAGTGTTAGCAGATCCTTCACCACCTTAAAGCCAGGTGCAGTCTTTTCAGCAATGGAAATAAGTGCGATCAGGCATTTTTTTTCCAAACTGAACTTGTTTCATCTGTTTGGGTACGTACTCTTGTGGCACTTTTGCAAATATGGTTGCCACGTGTTATTTTACATTTGCATAATTTAAACCAGTGTAAATTAAGAAGTCACTGTACAAACTTTTATTTGGCAAGCTGTAACTGGGTTCCATAAATAGCTTGACACCTTATATTGGATGTACATAATTATAGCAAAACACCAAGTGCTCTTGGACTTAGTAAAATTTCAGAATATTAAGTACTATGAGTTACTTTAATGTTCTCTTTGTAGATCAATCATGGAACATGGTACCTATCAAACTGTAGGACTGAAATATGCACTACAGATAAAAATACCAGTTTGGAATTCAGATACTATTATAGCAAGGTACTAACTGTTTTAAATTAGATAATAAATTTACAATTCCTAAAAACTACAAAATTAGATATTGAAAAGCATGACAGATTTTGAATTTTTAGATATGGACAAGTTTCACTCATAAGCAGCTAAACAATTTGTTTTCTGAATAATTTCCTAAGTTATTGCAAATCTGTGAACTTTCAAGAGGGCATTAAAGCTTGGGGAAGGAGATTTACAGCGACTAAATCCAATCAATACGGTGTCTCGGAAATGTGTAGGTGAATTTAGTGCGAATACAGTGAAATAAAAAGATGCCAGTTAACATGATTACTGCTTAGTCTAATCAAATTTCAAAAAACCAATTCAAATCATTAAATAAAATGCACTACACTTTTACTGCTATCATATGTTCAGTTATAAGAATCAATTTTGAACACCTTTGTGATATTTTTCTAAAGCACATTTCTGGAGGTTACTACCATAAAACAATAAAAATAATTTGCAGTTTCCGGTTTATTGGGCTTTTCCGGTTAGTGCAATCTGTTATAAACAGATAGTAAACTTGATATTATTGCATTTGCGATAATACCGACAGCTGGAATTCTGTGGGTTTTTAAGTTATTATGGTGAAATGTTTCCCCTTCACTGAAATCTTCAATCATAGGAAAAACAAATAAATTTTCAGAATCTTCTCTTCATTTCTATTTTTTAAGCTTCGTAAGCTTGTTACTCCGTATCTCACTTGCAAGTATCATGTTAGTTGCAATTTGTGCATGCCGTGTTCTTTGTTATTGATTGCTTATTTTTTTTTTCACTGTTTTAAATTTTACAACAAAAAAAAAAAAAAAGCCAGTGAACAGAAATATCAATTAGTTCGTATGTACATATTACAGTAAGCTATGCACGTAACCGTAAATTTATTTTTATTTTGCTAACCTGTGGAAAATATTCTTATGATTTTCACATATCATATAATTTTGTTAATTGTAAGGTAATAAAGTGAAAATCTGTGCTTTACACCTTTACTTTTATAGCCTGTGGATAATATGCATCCTATTTTCCCTTATTAGAATCGCCGTTTATTAGAATTAAAATTCAATTTGAAAACATGATCAAAATGACTGGCACTTACTACATATACAGGGTGTCTCAAAAATATTGGTACAAACGTTTAGGGGAGATAGGTAACATCTAAAGGAATGTGAATTGCATAGAAACCCATAACCAGAAACATCATGGGAAAGTAGTAGCAGAGGCACAAGAAGCAGAAATGACACAAGACAGTAATTAGTGGCAAACATTTATTTGACATATTAACAATGGAGTATGAGATGGATGCATTTCATGATGTTACAACAGATGCTCGAAGGTTCCACCACGAGATGCGATGCATGCGTGACACCAACGCAGCATGGATTGGCGGACACGGTTAAACACACCGAGAGTTTCTTTGACAGTATCAGCAGTGCAGATGAGTCTCGCCACGAGATCAGGTGAGTGTGAGGGCCAGGCAACGGGTCCACCACGGCCAATCCACCAACGCCCCAAAACGCCTGTTCAGATGGTCACGAACATACCTTCCATAATGGGCAGGCGCCCCGTCATGTTGAAAACAAATGTTGCGTCTCACATTTGCTGGAACATCGTCAAGTAACCCTGGTAGAACTTGTTCAAGAAAGATCCGATATTTAGCAGAGTTCATGTGGGATGGTAACAGGTATGGGCCGACTAAGCAGTCACCGACCATACCTGCCCACACATTTATTGCAAAGCGATGTTGTGCTGCATGGGGGTGCACACCATGTGGGCCCTCTGCTAATCCATACACTAGGTGCATTTCTGCCAGCTCACAGTTTGTATATCGCCGCATGCTCTTCATGCGGCAACTACTGCTTGAATGAGTAAACCAGAAATTTTCCCTTTCGCAAAGTGATGAACAGCGCCGTGTACTGACTTATGGTGACGTTTCCGGTTATGGGTTCCTATGCAATTCACATTCCTTTAGATGTTACCTCCCCCCAAATGTTTGTACCAATATTTTTGAGACACCCTGTATAGTGAACAGTACTTTATTATGGAGAGTGTATCGTAGAGTGATTTGATCATACAGTGAGCCAATCGTAAAGCGGGGATCCACTGTATAGGTAGTAGTGCATCTAGCAGCGCCTATTTTAGGTGGCACCTATGGTAAGTGTCTCACCTGCACACCCCTAGTGCCTGGTCTGTATAATAATAATAATAAACAACAATAATAATACTGTCTGGGATAGCCATGCAGTTTAAGGCATAGACCTATGACACTGGAGATTGCAGGTTAGATTCCAGGCAGGCCACTCTGACCAGAGTTTTTCATGGTTCTCCCTGGTCTCCCCATATAAATATCTATGTAAAACAAGTCCACGACCCACATAGCAACCTTCCCGAGGGAAGGGAAGGTTGCAGCGGGTGTAGAGCAGAGTGTGAGATTGGTCACCCAAGCCACAAAGGCCCTTCTTGACCTAGCAAACCCTTAAAAGTCGGCCTTGCCCCATCACGGGCTACCATGCCACAGGAAGGAAGGAAAGATAATAATACTAATAAGAATAAGGAGGAGAAGAGGTCCCACATCAACGTTTGCAACCGGCCAAGCAAAATATCCAGCTGGCTCTGATTCCATTTTCTTAGGTTTCTTTTGGAAGAACAGTGTCTAATATGAGGATGTATTTATTAACACATTGATGCAACATTTCAGTTCTTTCACAATAAATATTTCTTTTGAATACCAATTACAGAAACATACAGAAATAACTAAGTTCAAGCTGTATATTAAACCACTGGCTGGCAACAGCTGCTGTATTTTATATGCCAAAAACAGTAAAGCTTAAATTTAAATAACTACTAGAATCACATAAGTGTGCATTTTAGTATTCCTCCTTTACTTTTATTCCCCAGCATTATTTTTTTAATTGTAAAAGTTTAAAGTAAAAAAAAATTCCCTATGGTATTATGTATTCCAAAAAACAACATAACTGTGGTAACTTTGCAGTTTCATTTTCCTTATTTTAGCTCCTCACTATCCCAATGTTTGGCTGAACAGTTGGTTGGGAATTTTATATATAAAACAAGACCATTATGTTTTCTGATCTACACAATAAGATGCTAGAATTAAGAATAAATTTTCCAAGTTTCTCATTTTAAACTATCTCTTGCCATCTTTCCTCTAGAATGCTGACTGGTGAAGTAAAGGCATGATATGCTACTGCTGATATGCTTTTTTGTGCACCTGCTAGATAGCTAAATACAAATCATTAATTCCATATGCAAAATTGTACTGTGCCAGTTTGCAGCTTATTGCTATTTATATTAATAATATAACCTAACTGTTCAGAAAATGCTGTTTGTCCTGGCTTGTGACATAATAATGAACACAAATAGCGTCATTAATGTCAACAATTTAACATATTTGCTGCCACTAATATTTGAAGAGTGCATCCAATGTACCACAATTTTTGGAATGTTGAAAAACAACAACATTCTGACATACTCAGCATTCTGAAAATTCATAAATAATGGTGAAAAGTAAAAGTTTGGAATTCACAGCTAAAAGCAAACATTTACTTTTATGCTGGGTTGCAAATTAGAATAAATCCTAAAATTTTATAAAAAGTTTATTCGTGTACGTAAACTAGCATCGATACAAGCAAAGAACAAATAAAACTGTCAAGTCTATAAACAAAAAACAAGCACTGATGCAAGTTTAATCATTGTGTCAATACTGAGTAGTTGTTATTTTCGTGTGCCTTTTATGGCATTTGTTTATCAGCCACTTAAGAATAACTACTCATATGGATAAAGATCAAAAGGTGTCAGTATTCAAGAAAATGTAAATGTATCTAATTTTTTTTTACTATCACTAATTACATTCTTTAAAATAAAATAAACCTACTTCCTTTCAGATGAAGTTTAAGTTGGAACACCTGTTCTTGAATGGTTTGAGCATGCTCAATGCTGATGGGATTCTGCCTCTTGCTCAGAATAATCACCTGAGAGGGCATAAATTCAAATTGAGGAAAGACAGATGTAGGATAGATGTCCGGAAATTTGCTTTTAGCCAGCGGGTAGTTGGTTGGTGGAACAGACTTCCATCCCTTGTTGTGGAAGTTGATAGCCTAAATAAATTTAAGGCTCAGCTAGACAGGTATTTCGAACGAACGGAGGGGTGAAGTGGAAGTTTTTTTTTGTTTTTATTTTCCTGGCTGATGCTGCATAAGCTTGCTTTAGTGCATCATATGCCTCTACTAATGCTAAAGTTCATATCTTTACAGAGAACAATTTTGGAAATAAGTTCCTTTCTTGCACAAAGAATTTTATTTTTTAGTATACAAGTTAATTTGATGATTATCTTTCAAAAAAATTAACTGCATTTCACCTTTACTATATACAGTACTTGCCTGAGAGGAAGCACTTCAAGACTGTTTGTGTCACCCAATGCTTAGGTGAGGTGGGATTATCAACCTATTATACTCTACAGAAAAGGAGTGTTGTTGTAAGGTTTTAGGCATATCAGCAACTTAGACCATAATGTGCTGTGTGTATTGTCTGTCATCAGATTCAGCCTCAATTCAATTATTCTTAACATCACCTCATACTTGTTAAGTAAAGCCTTAGATTGCATATTCTTAACATCACTAGGAAATATCACTTTGTCCTTAAAAGATAATTGTTCTATCACTAACTTTTGTCCCTGGAAAATGCTGATATGTCTGCCAGGAAAAAAATTTTCTAAGCCCGTACTGTGCAGGTAAGAAAACCTCATTTTAAGCAGGACATAGAGTTGTTAAAAACTGTGTGGACACAGTTAAATGAGGGTACAAAAGAGATTCTTACCAAGAAAGAGATCTGGGGTCTACAAATTGAGTGTTTGAAAACTAGGCACATGTATGATGGCCAAAGCGAAGTGTTTAAGATGTAAAAAGGGACAAGTAAACTACTGATGGCATTTTTGGTTTCTCAGATAACGAACCTAAGACATATTTAAGTTGAGAAAGCATGGTTACATATTAAATGCACAAAAATTTGCATTTAGCCAGAAAGTACTGATTGTTGGCATAAACTTATTGTGCAAATGGATAGTTTTGAATGTATTTAAAGGATTGAGCAAATTAACTGTCCCCCCCAATGATTTCCCATTTCAGATGGTTTTTTTTTTTTTTTGTGGACAGTTTAAAACACACATTTCAGATGTGTTTTTTAAACTGTCCACACAATTTTCTAGAGAAGAGGTAACACCAATACTAGAGCACTCCCTCTGACATGGAATTTTATTTAACAAACTACTAGAATACTTGGTGGGGGGTGCAGAGAGAATGTAAACGTTTTAAATTAAAAAGATCTCAGGGTAATTGTGCAGTCAGATAGGAAGTGTTCTCTAAGCAGTTCAAACAGGCTACCAGGACATCCCATTTGGTTTTTTGTCAATGATATACATGAATTTTACCAGTAGGGATAAGTTGATTATTCTGTTGTCTAAGGCAATGGTTGAGCCATATACAGGTCTGGAAGCCTCATTTGTGGAAGGGATGTGAATCTGCTGGATCAGGGAAGAGCAGAGAGACTGGTGAGGGGGAACAAAAGGATGCTCTTACCAGGAAAGGCTTCAGTTCTGAAAACTGCAGCAACTGGAGACCACATCTACAAGGTAATCTGAAAGAGGTGTTTCAGGCTCAGAACAGATTGAGTTAAGGCTCAATGATGATGCAATTCTTCCTCTCACTCAAATTACACACATTTGGGGGCATAAATTCAAAACTGAGGAAAGATGGCTGTAGGATGGATGTGTGTAGTTTGAATAAATTCAAGAAAGAACTAGGCAGACTGTTAGACCTGATGGATAAGGCAACATTATGGGAAGTGCTTTTTTTTTTTTTTTTTTTTTTTTGCTGATCAATAAATTTACCTTTCCTTCTAAAATTTTTTTAAAGGCTGCAAACTGATATGAAATTTTGGTGATGACAAAATAAGGGTGTGTGCCAATATAATATTAAAAATAAAAGTTGCACTTATATTATTACAATTTCAGTATTCATTACCTAAGGTTTGAAACTAGCCAATCTGTAATACTCAATAATAGGGTCTCTAGTAAATTCTTATAAACACACATCTCACATGGCATATAATTTAAAATTGATCACCTTCTTCTCCAACACCTTTCCACTGAGATGATTGATATAGCTCTTTTTTCTTAATATGATCTGGTCTGTCATCAATGATTTCAGCAATAACTGGTGCTTCATCTCCAAATTCTTCATCTGAATCTTTTTGAGTTAACGATTTCAAATCAATGTCTTCATCTACTATTTTCACACTGAAAAGAAATGCTGTATATCAATTTAAATATTTTTATGTAAGCAAAATACTTAAAAACTTTTCATTAGAGTAATATTTCAAGTATGAAGACCAACATTCTCCTTTCCTGCATTTCTAAGAACAGCATTACAAAGTCAAATATCTAGACACTTTACTTCTTTACTTCAAATATGAAGTTTAACAGAAAGAATTAATACTCACATTAACTTTTACATGAACTGGAAAAAAAAAAAAAAAACCTTCAACAATGAGGATAAATCACCATTAGTGAACAGTAATATTCTGAAGTGTGCTTATTTTTTACATAGCATAAAAATAGTCTATCACTGTTTTTGAATGAAATGTGCAAATTACTAGCAGACTGCTACTGAAAGGTTCAATTATGAAGACAATGCATTATGTACTAGTTTTTGTGGGGGTACTAAAAGTATTCTGAATCATCAGAGTACACTGGCTGATTAAAAAAAGCATTATATAAACCTAAGTCAATCAACAATTAAATTTTTAATTATTAAAGGAAATTCTGGTTAAGCTATATGTATAATATTTATTTTCACTATTCTATTTATAAACTCTTTTGGCTGGCCTGTTCTATAAGTACCTTAAAGAACTTATAGGAACAAAAATGATCCCACAAAATAACTTAATTGCTCTGTGATCCTCAAACAAAATCTTGTCCATTAATAGTTTCAAAGTTGTTTATGTCCAAGAAGGAAGCATTGGTGACTGTTGATGTTCCACATAAAAATGTAAATCAACTTTTCTCCAGAGTAATGGCTTGATCCACACACACACAAAAAAAAAAAAAAATCCTTTCTTCAAACTTTAAGAATACATTAGCCAAGGATGGTGCAATTTTAACACCTTCATTCTTAGGCTCAAAATTTTAACCCTGCTATCCACTGCAGAATTACTGAAATTCAGGCATGCCTTAACACTTTGAGAACACTGACTGACAGTCTGAATACTGTTAATTCCGTTAAAGTATATAAATGCTCTTTACTGTAAGCATTAATGATGCTTATAATGTACAGCTTGACAGTTATGTCAGTATTATTTTATTTTGGACAGATAACAAAATGTTCTTAAAAAAAAAAAAAATAATAATAAATGGGGACAGGCCTGTCCCCCCCCCCCAGTTATTTTCTCTGCACTGATATCAATAATTCTAAGATATTAACCAGTCGTGGCTGTGCAATAACATGCCTGTTTTGAAGTTACACTGCACACTGTTTAAATCTATACAATGAACATTAATAAATAAAAAATAAAACTGCAAAGTTTTATTTTCCTTTACTGAACATTCACAGCATACCAAATATAACTAGTCTACAGCATGTGTACTGTCTTCACAATACATAGCAATGACTGCTAGCACTCTTCTTACCATATGGCTGCTCTGTAACTCAAACTTTTTGATAATTTTTAAACTAAAAAAATTTCCTCATGAACGTTCTGATTTATGATCCTGATTTCTCTATTTACATAAATATAACTGCCCACTCCTGTATAAGAATAGTAAATATCATATAGTCTTCATGTTGAAAGAAAAACTCGCTCGTCAGTGAAAAATACAATAATAAAATTGAATATTTATTATATATTTTATTAGCTTTCTCATTATTGGAAATGATGCCTACAGGTATAACCATGAATATTATGACCTGTGACATATTGCAAACATCAATTTGACATAAAAATACAATATTGAAACAAATGCAAAATTCTCAGGGATCAGGAAATTTGAATTCCCAAAGTTTAGACTATATAATGCATAAGTCAAAGGTGGCACATAAAATCAGTATATATATAAAAATCATGCTGTTTGTAAAAGTAATGTCTACGTTTTTATCCAACTGAAGTGGACTCTCAAAATGAAAGGAAATAGTCTAGTGGAGTAAGATGAATCAAGGTTACAGAAAGTTTAATAGGAACTGATTAATTAATAAAGTTTAATAACTGCATAATATACACATTGTAGCATTGTGTACTTTTTTTCCCTTGATTTTTGTAATAACATTTTTATGTAGCTTTCTTACAATGCATGGAATATGTAACCTATTAAATATAACCTGCAATATGCATACAAAGGCATTCAGTAAGTTACCTGATCATAAATATGTTTGATATATATAAAAAAACTGTAGATTTCACATACTTGCATAAATGCCTATCTAATTTGTGAAAGCCAGCTAGATACATTGAAGTATAGAACAGAAAATATTTAAAATAGCCAGCCCAAAGGAAACCACACAAGTTACAAAACTAATACCAGGTCATCTTTTTTTTTTTTTTTTGTTTTTTTTAACAAAAAAGAGAATGGACTGAAAATTCACAAACACATGACAGCAATATATGGTGTTGCTGCTCATTCTTGAATACCAGATAATTGTGTCTAGGCAGTTCAAATGAAGTCAAAAATCTAAAGTGATAACTGAACTTTAAAAATATTATACTCACATCTATATTTTGACCAGAAGAAATGAAACCCTTTTTCAGACCCAGCACAATGGCTTGATAAAGTTTATAGATCAAATTAAAAATGGGGAAGGTCAGATAAAACATTACAATGCACAACAAGTTTACATTATGTGCAAATCTCCAATGTTTTCTTTTCTCTCTCTAATTTCCTCCAGCAGTATTTCAGTTATTTTATAATTGGGCATACACTAATATTTCATAAAAAAAAAAAATCTAATTTATGTTAAAGATCACTACATTCCCCAGGAAATGAACTGCTTCACATATATCAACTATTTTGTATTCTAAGAGGTGAATACTTCAATAATAGTATTAAAACTGTTGGCTGTTTCTGAACAGTTTCGTATGTGCTATTATGAATTCATATTGTACACAATTTTTTTTTTTTTTTTTTTTGTAACAATATTTAGCAAGCATTTAATTTGTCACTCACTTGCAAGTTTAATTTGTTATTTACTTTCAGCTAATCTCTATTGTTCTACACTGTCACTTAAAAAAAATTCTCTGGGGCTAATTTTATAGATGCTGCTTTAAAAAAAAAAAAAAAAAAAAAATCCCAAAAACAAGCAAGAACAATTTATAAAACTAATCATGTGATATAAAAGCAATTAAATGAAAATAAATATTAGCGCACAATCGTAACAGGCAGAGAAATTAGTAGGATCACAAAGTTCATGGAACGGACTTTTATTTGAACAAATATATTATTTACAGGTATTTACACAGTTTTGAATGTTTTTAAAATAATGAATGACCTTACACAGTTTTTTATAGGCCATTACTAATTACAAATATTTTCCATATGCCTGAGAAAAAAGAGAAAAAAAAAAAATTCCTCAAAGTCTTTTTTAAAATTCCCTAACTACTGCTTTACTGGAGAACTGTCATCTTGTTAATGAGTTCCTTAGTTTGGGGAAGGATGAATAAAAAAAAAATGGTGCAATGAATCAAAAAGATTCATTGCACCTGGTGTTTTTTTTTTTTTTTTTTTTAAATGGTGTTCTTTTTTTTTTTTAAAGAGACATTACAGTTATCGAGTGCCTGAAAAAGGTGTTCAGAAATTGCTGCAGGACCATTGTCATGGAATAATAACTGTAAAGTATTTAATGATTTGTAGGTGCACAGTATTATTAACAGGATGGTCTCTTGGTGTAAATTCATAATGAATCATGCTATTAGTGTCAAAAAAATCATACTAGCATAACTTCATTTTTATACCTAGCAATCCAAATTGTTTTCCTTCCTGGAAAACTTCTTCCATTCAAATTGATAATGCTTTCAGATCATAAAGATAACACCATGCTTCATCTTGTTATTGTACTTAGAAACTTTAGGTCAAGATCAAAAATTTCAATTAGTTCTTCTGAAAGTACAACAAATCTTGCTTTCTTCTGATTTACTGTTAAAAGTTGGGAGCAAAGAAAATGTCTTTTTGTATTTAAATTAACAAACACAACTCAGCAATTTGCATATAATAATTCCAACTAAAGGGGCAGTCTTCAATTCTTATCTGACAATCAGCCCAAATAATGCTTCTAACATGGGAGACATTTGTCACTTGAAGTGAAAGGTCTTGTAAACCTTGTATCATCCTCAATGCAACAGCATCCGCCTTTGAAGTGCATATATACCATTCAAAATATACTAACCTTTCTTGGCATATTACTGAACAATCAATTCTAGAAAGCAAGAAGCAAATGAAAAATAACTTATGGAAAATTTTGTTGAAAGAGCAATATTTTCAAAAACAAGGATACAAAATTAACAGATATCAAATTTCAGATATTTTTAACAAATTCAATTGTGAAACTTTATGATCCTATTGTGTATACGTGCAACAACCACAGCAGCTTTCACTCCAAATGGATGACCAATACAAAACAATTTCTGATTACTACATTAACTTTCATATAAGTACTGAAGAGCAAACAAATTAACCTGCTTATCTACAATTATAATTACCAATTTCAGTTGAATCTAGACACACAGAAATTTTGGAGGAGGGAGAGGATGAGATATCTTTATCCAATCTGTTATACCCAGTGGGTGTACAGTTCATCATAATAATACAAAATCAGCCCTTCTGAAGCAAGATAGTCTTCCATTCACTATTCTCTCTCCTATGCTATTCTATTTCCTGTTAGCTTGTTGGCTCTAGCTAGAATATGAACTTTTTTTCTTTCCATTAATACTTGTTTAACAAAATAAATCCCTCCCTATCCATCAGACTCTACACCTATTAGCATCACTTTTGCTTTAAAAATGTTTTGCTTACCTCTCATCTCCTATGCAATCGTAAATCTGCTTCTTATCTTCAATTGAATATTTGTTTCTTCGAGATTTTTTCTTTTATTCTCATTTGTAATGTGGTCTTTCCATTGATTCCATCTGGGTTACATGTATTTTTCTTAAAGTCTCATTTCTGAAGATTCTAATTTTTCATCAATTTCTTTATTTTTCACAAAGTTCTCGGCCACACAGGTTAAAACAGATAGTGAAGCCCTCCCAGTTTAACCTCCAACTTTTCCAGCTATCACTACAGATTTACTATTTTGATACTTTTTATTCCTCTTAAAAGATTATCTTCAACCATATTTTTCTTAAATTTATAAGCAGATTTATGGGTACTTTGTCATTTGTTTTTTTTTTTTAAGATCAAATCATAAATACAGCTTCTTGTTGCATTTTCATGGCTTTTCTATAATTTGTCAGTGCAAATATTTGATCTGGGCATTCCCTATTTGGCCTAAAATAAACTGTTTTTCTCTGAAGTTACATTCAACAATACTTCCAAAGTATTCCCCATTCTCTAAGGTAATTACACAGATTTTCCTTGATACACACACAGAGTAAAATACCTCCATAATTTTCACATCCAGCTGGATATTTCCTTTATGTTTAGTGGTACAATTAATGCTTTGCTCCAATCTCCTGGAACAGTTCTTCAGAAAATGTACCATTCTTTCCAAATTTTTCAAAATCATCTCTGTTAATGACTGTCATTTCCTACCTTGCTATTTAAAGCAGCACCATTCTTTCATTTTCATTGGCTTTTGCTGCTCTTTCTGAGATACTAAAGAACTCTTCCATTTCATTTTTTAAGACTTCAAATTGGCTATATACAAAACAAATTTCAACACCAAACTTCTTATCTTAAATCTTAACTAACTCTACTGGATAATGCTTCATAGCCAACTAAACTTTCTTCCTAACCGGTTCTAAAAGCTATTGCTATCTTCCTTGCACTGTATTTTTCTTCCAGAATAAATGAATCTTATTTTGTTAATTTGTATTTTTGCCATTTAAAAATTTAACATTCACTGTATGTATGTATATATACATATCTTATACAGCTGAGAGAGCATGATTATTAATTCAAATTTCTATATACATGGCATAAATCAATATAATTAGCAGTTTTAAACTTAAGATCAAGACCTGGTAAGCCTCTAATTTTGCTGGTAAACCACTATACCAGCACATATGATAAGTTAAGATATTACTAATGTTCAAGATTCTTGGTAAATCACATTAAATTTATCTGAATTTGAAACAATATTCTGCTATTTACAATCTTTCTATTTGTCTGTTTACAATTCTTGCTATTTGTAACTTCCATGAAAATTATTACAATTCTTGATCCTTCAAGGCATTAAACAAATCAATCTTACAAATAAAATTCATTTTGGTTAAAATATCGATTTTTTTTTTTTTTTTTAGTTCATTTATCTTGTAACTGAACTTAAAATTATACTTTTTATTCTTCCTTATACATTTCAGTAAATCTGTTTGTTTAGGTTTAGATTACTTGAGAATTGCTGGCAAATTCTTATAATTTCTTCAATACAAATTTCTGCTATGGCCAGTTCCACTTTTATTCTATTGTTTTCACCTTTCCAAACAGTTATCAATGATGAGAAATTCCTGAATAATTAATTTTTACTGCAAGGTTTATTTAATTAGCTAAGTAAAGCAAAGGCAATGATTAATATTTTCATTCTCCTTTTCTAAATTGAAATATCTAGACATCATTATAATTAAAACTTTTGCTCAAAATTTAAAACTGACAAAGTAAAAATGGATTTTTGAACATTGATTTCTGTTTTGAAACAGGAATTTAAGGAGTTCATTTCTTTGTGCATTCCTGTACATGTAATTATACGGTGAGTAAAAAAAAAAGTTGGATCTCACTCTCTTTAAATGTTAGCCACCTTTAGAGCAAGTCTCAGAACATTTTCATATTCCATGTTGAGAAATTCAGAGCAACATTTTAGCTCTATGCTTTATTTGCAGTTAAATTTTATACATAAGATGCACTGCATGCTGTTCCCTTGAGCACTGTGTATTAATAATGCAACTATTTTAAAAATATCTCCACTGATTAACAAGTTTATGACATATGAAGCATTTTATCATGATTATGTACAGAGCACATAATCACATAACCATGACACAGTTAACATCTCAGTAATATTAGAGACATTAACTATATAGGAAATAATATTTTAGATGTTAAGATTGCATTTTTAAATAAATTTTTTTTTTCCTTTTTCCCCTTTTAATAGTAAAATACAGCTGTAAAAGTCTTGTTTTGAATTCCCCTCAAAAATATGGAAATATCTTACTGAAATAGAAAAGAATGCTTTCACTAAAGATTCAGCTTTATTATTATTATTATTATTATTATTAATCTGTTTAATGAAAAACAATTACCTTGACACATCCCCGGGTAACGAGTTTATTTACACTATGTTCCATGTTTAACAAAATGATATGAGCACTCTTAATGCTTCAACTCGAATCCCTTAATTATGAATCTGGCTTTTCCACAAGATTTGAACAGACAACATCTAAGAATCTATTGGGATGCTTAAGCAGTACAACAACAAAGATCAGTGTTAGGAGACTCAAACTGGCTTTGCAATGTTTGATCTTGAGACTATGAAAACTTTTGATGTGACATCTTCTAGTGTTGGATGGTTTCTAGAGCATTTTCTGAATACAACTTGTATGAGACGGACATATTTGGATACTTTTTTTTTTTTTTGGGCTAAATCTTAATTTGATGCAGTTCTATTAATTTTCTATAATTGGTTCTTTTTGAGTCAATTTGTGTTACGTTTGATGTCTCACAATCAATACTTATATTTAGTGACGAATTACATACATACTTATACAACTTCTGCTTTAGTGACTTAAATGCTTGTCTTTCACTATTCTGATGAGGCTTAAGCTTAAGAATTCTTACTATCATCACACTTCTCCATCACTGTTACATTATAGATTTTACACTGTACAATGGCTTTATCCAATTAGGATTTATATTCAACCCTTTCCAATCATTTATCCTAACAATTAGAACCTGTAGTCTGCCTCCTTTCTTTTTAGTATAGATGATCCTGCCATTCATTTTTTTCACTAATCTTCATTTTAAGGAAAACCTATGTATTAATAAAATAATATACTTGTACAACTATACTAAATATTTGAACTTCAAAGAGGTATTGTTTCAAATTACAGCAATGACTAATAAATGATTTAAAATTTTAAAAGCAATTAAAGCCAATTAAACCAACTTACTAAACCAATCATTTAAAGAGAAAAATTTTATAAAATACATTTGTATATAATGGTATATATATACATTACATACTGTTATTAACTGTTCTAAACATAATACAGGATGGTCCATAAGTAAGGAAACATGGTTCACTGCAAATAACAACACTAATTTAAATACACATTTTAATTAATACTAGCACAATAGAAAGTGCATACATAAACTTAAAAAAAAATTATAACAGCTGTTTAAATACGGCTGCCATTTTTGATCTTTACAAAATTGTAGTCTTTTTGGGCAAACATACAAAGCAGAATTCCTCTGAAATGTTCTCAAATTCTCTAACTATTGACTGCTGAAGTTCCAGCAGGTGCCTGTGCTTATTACCAAATATGTTATCCTTTAAAAATCCCCCCCCCACAAAGTACTCAAAAAGTGTTAAATCTGGGAAGCATAGTGGCCATTCAAAGAACCCCACCAAGCAATCCATCAATCTGAGAACTTTGTCTAAGAATTTGCAAATTAAGTTTTGCATAGTGAGCTATGTGCCACCAACCATCAATAAAAAAAAGTAATGCTGTAAATTGATTTTGGAATACATTAATGGATGATTTTTGTCTTTTAGTAGCCCCAAGCAGCTTTCTCCTGTCATGGTTCCCTTAAAGGAAATAAGTCCGAGAACATCTGTCCAAATTCCAGTCCAGACTGTCAAAGTCAGGTGCATTTAAATCCTCATTAAAGAATAAATAAGAGTCGTTAAGAGTAATAAATTATGATTAATAGGTCAATTTGGTTTAAATGTGGCTTCATCAGAGCACAAAACATTTTCAATGATATCTGGACTTGAACATTCACAGCCAAAAACTGTTTGGCAAATTTCAATCTCCCATTTGAGTTGTCATTCAAACTCTGCAGCAACATGGAATGACAAACAGTATATTTAAGTTCCTTTATAATTCCATTTTAGCTTTATTTAGCTATGTTAAGTTCGTAGCCGAGTGGGCAGGAGCGGGAGTGCAGTAGCACACGCTCTTTGAGTAGACTGGGGTTCAAGCCCCTGACTGCTGAATACGGTCGATCTGCCAACCGCACTGGACCAACGTGGCAGATTATGGTCCATTTCCCTCAGCATGAATTGTTGAGGAGGCTTCCATCCTGCAGTGGGTTGATAATGGCTGCACTTTAAAGTAAAGTTTCAAGCTTTGATTTCTTTGCAATTTTTCTGGGCTTCTTTCAATATCCTCTCTGAGTTAAAAGGTCTACCAGGTTTTGGTAGGCTGTGCAATGTTACAACTTCAAATTTCTTCATAATTTACTTTATCATCTTTATTGTGGGTGGTTTATGTCCAAACAACTTCTTGAACTGGTGCAAGTTCTGTAGCATTTTTATATTTTGCATCTTCTTCTTCCAGTCACATAGTTCCCTGAGGAGCTGTTGTGGCCACCAACAAATTCCTCCAACTGCATCGATCATGTGCTATACACACAGCATCGCAAAGTGCCATGCCCAGAAGTTCACTGATCCCATCCTTCCACCTAGTTGCAGGTCTTCCTCTGCACCTCTTCCCCTTTGTTTTTCCTTCCATTATATTTTGCATGGCACTATACAATTTCAATCCTCTCCACTGTAAGGCACATGGCACTTTTCAAATTATTCTGAAACAATAAAAGATTATGAACTATTTTTCAAATAACTTATACAGTGGAATCTCATTAATACAAAGTTTAAGGGACCTAAATTTTCACATTTTGTAATAACGAGATTTGTAGTAACAAGGTCCTCCAAAAGTGTCGAATTTTACCGTTATTTATTATTATTATTTTTTTTTTGGTACATATTGTATATCTAAGAATAATAATATCAAAAATAAATAAAATAATAACAATAAAAATAAAATAAAATAAAACCAAAAGCCTTGTCTAACATTACAGTAATACGAATAACAATTTTTTAAAGATTTATTTTATTTGTAAGATAAACTAAGAGAAAAGCAATATTAACGGAAATGAAAATATTGTACAGTATATATTTTGATGTATACAATATTTTAGTTTCACAATAAAAATAATTACAATAATTATAAAAGGAAACATACAAACCATTAACTTTTTAATAAATTAATCTAATTTAAAGAAAGAATCCAATGTTGTTTGCACAGTTTTTGTCCTATATGCATTTTTAACTACAGCACAGACATTATCAAATGCAATAGTTGTTTCTTAATCAACGTTACTGCAGGCCAAGACATTCTCTATTATGTTCAATGCATTGTAGCTATCATAAATTGCTTTTGTTTACACAAAACTAATTTCTAACAAGTCAATGCCATCCTTTGGGGAGTAGGGAGCCAGGTGGCTGGGGGCAATAATCAGATCGCTCTGCCAAGATTTGTAGTAAACATACAAAATGA